>NC_043007.1:44230557-44345641 GCF_006345805.1 Octopus sinensis | reverse complement strand
GACCAGAAACTAGATAAATGTGTGTGTGTGTCAAAATAATTTCACTTGTTTTGAAGTGAACTGCAAGTTACAAAACTTTCAGGAACCAGTGTAGTGGGGGTGTGATTTGAAGATTTAATGGCTATTTCTCATAGAATGAATGACAGGAGCAGTTTCTACATTGGTTCAAGTAACAATAGTTAAATTACTTCCTGGTTTGTGAGTTCATGTTGTACTGATATCAGCTTTAGCCACACAAGTGTGCAACTCCCACCACTGACATTGTTTCTTGATAACTTTCTGAAAAATGGTTATTTTTCAATGTAATTTCCTACAAACACCCTTCAGATAGAGTAGATTATGTGTATATCAGAGTTTAATATATATATATAAACAACACAGCTCCCATGACTTTCAGAAACATTTTTTCACGCTCAGAGTTGCTGAAGCATGGAATAAACTGCCTGCGTCAGTTGTTGACTGCCATGACACTGCATCCTTTAAGGCCCTCATGCTTTCCGAAATCCGCCGAAACTACACCTGATTATATATACACTTTAGATGAGTTGTAGTGCACCTGAGCACTGTACACAATTATTATTATTATTAATGTTAAAAAGAAAGAAAAAGAAAAATGGTGGGCAAGCACAGTGCATACTGATACACATCTTTTATGTTTTGTTTCAGTCATTTGGCTGTGCCATGCTGGGGCACCACCTTGAAGAATTTTAGTTGAACAAATCAACCCCAGTACTTTTTTTTTCCCCTTTAAGCCTGGTACTTATTATATCAGTTTATTTTGCTGAACTATTTGAGTTACAGGGATGTAAACAAGCTAACATAAGTTATCAACCATGGTGGGGGGTGCAAACACACACACACATTCAGTTTCCATCTACCAAATCCACTAACAAGGCTTTGGTCGGCCCGAGGATATAGCAGAAGTCACTTGCTCAATGTGCCATGTAGTGGGTTTGAACCCGGAATCACGTGGTTGAGAAGCAAACTTCTTACCACACAGCCACGCCAAATTTTCAAGTTCCGTTAAGTAGATATAATTGGCATAGATATATATGTAATGTGAGAAATGAAGGCTGTGAAGCTCCCTGTATCATAACTGATGTTCACGACCTCTGACTTAGATGAGTTAGTTTTGAGGTCGATCATTACAATCGGAGATTGTGACACACTCTCTGGGGACTCGCTTATTGTCGTGCATCAATATGTATGTGTGCACGCCCACCAATTTTTTCCTCAATCAGTAAAGTGGTTAAAGACACGCTCATGAAGTACATTAAATTATCATTTTTATTATTTTCTATTAAAAGTTACTTGCGATCATTTGGTTGCCTGGACTTGGAGAAAGAGATGAAAGAGATTGTTTTTTTGTTAAAAAATACTTTTCATTACATAATATTTTGTTTGTAGATGTTTTTTCAATTGATTCTCTAAAAAAAATTAGATATAATTACGTTATTTAATGTTCACACATACACACGCACATGTATGTATAAGTATCTATTTTTTTTAAATGGGGAAGGCCGGTATATGGGATTACCTAAGGTCTCCCGTCCATAAAGGGTTTAGCTTTATGCTTTATGGCATATCATCAGATCCCAAAAACCCGTTGGCCCATGACCTCTTAAATATATATATATATATACAGAGAGAGAGAGAGAACAAACTGTACTTACAGTAATGATTATACAGCGCCTTCGTGTAAAACTCCGCGAAAGTATTTCGCTGTTCTCTGTTGGAAAAATTGAAAATAGTAATAATAACATTTAATTTTAACTGATTGACTCACTTTCTATCTCGTTCTCATCCACTCACTCATTCTTTCTGCTAAGTACTTTTATACCACAAAACTAATTAATTACCTCAGTAATTTACTGTAAATTCTGAAAATGTACACAAGGGAACGTACCGTTTCTTAATTTTGGTTTGCTTTCCAGTGAATCATTTACATCGTTCTCCTAAACAGATTGATGTATGAAGTGCAACCACAAACATCCGTTAGCAGCGGATTCTTCACGTTTCCTTCCTATCTATAAATAAACTGTTGTTGAGTTTTAGTATTCATCGCGTCATCCATAGTGTCTGATAGCTGTAATAAAAGTACATAACTTTATTTTGTTGTTAATGGTGATTTTTAGTATAAACACATTGCTATAAATTATAGAGGACACTGTTGATTAAATCATCTGTAGGGTATGCCTGTTGTCTATTTTCGTGGCCCGACAGGATTTCTGCTTTAAACATGTTTCGAAGCAAATTGAATTATTTTGTATGGCATAACCCTCGCCCTGTCAGCTATTATTTTTGGAATCTTTAGAGTGAGGGCCAAAATAACTCGCAGTTTACACTGTGAGTTCAAGCCATACTGACGTCGACTTCGTCTTTTATCCATGATAGATCGATAAAATAAGTATTAGGGGTCGATATAATCAGCTGCAGTGTCCCTCCAAAATTACATGATCATGTACCAATATGTTAGAAACCACAGCGCTTTATAGTACTTAATTCATTCACTATGCATGTTGCGAGCCAGCGAGGGAAACCCCATAAGGTCACTTGAACTAGGAGAAATAGTAGCTAAGTCCCTCAGCTCACGCAGTCTCGCCTTGGTAAAGAAAAGAAATTGTTTAATAGTTCTACATATTGCAAAATATGTGGGAAGAGTAATTTTATGGGATGATCACGGCTGGAATGCTTTTGATTGTAGATTGCTCAATTAGAGCTGACTTGAGGTTAAACAACATCAAAAACTATGTATTTCACGTTTAATTCCAGCAGAGTTAATATTCTCTTTTTATTTATAATAAAGTACCTGTGATATACTGACTTATCGTTTGATCAACAGTACTCTTACCTCGGTAAACTTGCTCTTGGATTTCGTTAAAATAAACTATTGATAGAAAATGGAATACATCTGAATTAATACTCTTCGTTGAAAGCAACATATGTCCCTTTCTTCACGGTGAAGTTGATTTAATACGTACCTGGTTGTTAATACCAGTAATTTAATGCGTCCGACTCTGACTGCGTATTTAGACTACTGAAAGATTGGTTTCGAGAAGGGAAAAGTTGTGAGATGGGAAGGAGGAATAGAAAGATAGCAAAAGTACGGAGGGATGAGTGAGAAAACATAAAAGAAAGGTGAATAAGGAGAAAGAGAAGAAACAGAAAAGAAAATACATAATAATAAGAGAAAGAAAGAAAGAAAATGACCGATTGGGTGAAAGAAAAAAAGAAGAAAGAGAACTGACTGACAGAAAGAGGAAAAGGAAGAGAAGACAGTTTGACTGCTGATATAAAAAAAAAGAAAGATAAAGAAGGATAGAGTGATACAGAGAGAGAGATAGGGAGGGCACAAGGAGGAGAGGGAAAGGGAAATTAAAAAGTTTAGGAAAGGTGAGAGCAATTAAAAAGAAAGGGGGAGAAGATGAAGAGGTGAAAAGTTAGTAAAATAGAGAGTGTGAGAGAAAATTGATAGATAGAAGAAAGAAGGGATGCAAAGAGTAAAAGGAGAGAGGAGGAAACTGAGTGAGTTAAATAGAGGAGAGAGAAAAGGAGGGTAGATAGTAAAAAGAAAAAAAGAAGCTAGAGTGAGAAGTGTACTGAACATACGGAGGAAGTGTGTAAAATGATAAGAGGAGAAAACGAATGAAGAAAGAGAAATAGAAAAGTTAGATGGGAAATAGAAGAATGGGGGGAAGAAAAACAGGTGTCTGCTGTGTATATAAAAAAGAGAGAAAGAGAGAACTATCCTGAGTAATATGCACAGATGGAGTGTGTGTGTGTGTATGGATAATAGTAAAATTCCTTCTCACAATTTGGACATCAACAAATCATGCATGTACATGTTGATATGACCTGAAGATGATATTAAAGATGCATCAGTATACATTACTTGTGTGTGTGCGCATGTAAGTATGTGTGTGTATATATTAAGCTTTGTTTATTGTGATCGGATACCTGTGTTTGCATAAACTCATTCTTCCATCAAACAAATATTGCTTATACAGGTGCACAGGTGTGGCATGCGCCAGATGTTGAAATGATCATAGAGCAATGTGAATTGAAGTGTTTTGCTCAATAACACAACACGCCTCCTGGTCTGGGAATCAAAACCACAACCTTGTGATTGTGAGTGCAACATCCTAACCATAAGGGCATAAAGAGAATTCAGTTTAAATTAGATTAATTAATATGAAATTATACCTTTAATGCTTCATTAGAAGCAGCTGTTAAGCACAATATGTGAAATTTATGCTTTTCTGCTAAAATTGTGCATGCATATACATTTATATATATATATGCTAAAAACGTGTGTGTGTATATATATATATATATATATAGAGAGAGAGAGAGAGAGAGTGATAGAGATAGATAGATATAATTAAGATTCCATTGAATTAGGTACTTAAATTGTTACTCATAATTTATTTTACATATATATATATATATATATATATATATATATATATATATACATATACATACACATATATACATATATATATACACATTCAAAGAGAGTGAGATGAGACAAAGAAAGAGAGAGAGAGAGAAAAGGAGACAAAGAGACAGAGAAAGAAGAGGAAACAAAGAGAGAGAGAGAGAGATGAAGAAGGTGATTTGGGGTGCTCTCTCAAGTGACACGGAGGGAATAGACTTAAGAACAGGGGGTGCAGCAGGTGCAAACTCACCCCTAAAAGTTTGGTAGGGCAATGAATATGTTTTGAACATCCTCCTGAAAAACTGGGTTTGCACCAACTAAGCAAATTTCATTTCCATACTTATGATGGAGAAGGATATAAGTAGTAAAGTTTGTTTTGGCCAAGCCAACTGGAGGTTATGTTGCTTAGTCCCAGGTAAGACCTGATCAAGCAGATTTATAATAAAAGATACTCCAGCCTCATTACCTATTTTTGTGCTTTTTTACAGAAACAGTATATTTAGGACTACAAGCTGTATAAGCCATGTACAGGGATACTGTCAATAAGGTGAGGGTTGGCAATGAGTGTCATAGGGGTTCATCAAGGATCAATCCTCAGCCCCCTCTTATCATAGTCCTCCAGGCAATAACAAAGGAATTCAAGACAGACTGCCCCTGGGAGCTCCTCTATGCTGATGACCTTGTTCTAATAGCTGAGTCACTACCAGAACTAGAGAAGTTTCAGGTGTGGAAGCAAGGATTAGAATCGAGGAGCCTTAGAGCCTTAGAGTCAATCTAACAAAAACCAAAGTCTTAGTAAGTAGGAAGGCAGACAAATCACAAATCCCTTCAGGTTGATGGCCCTGCTTGATCTGTAGACAAGGTGTAGGTAGAAACTCCATAAGATGTACCCAGTGTAAACTATGAACACATAAGAGGTGCAGCAATATCAAAGGAAGGTTAACTGGGAAGATTATTTTTTATGTGTGGAAGATGCACAGGGGCAATAAACACTGAAGAGGTACAGAAAACAGATTCCATCACATGCCAGAGGGTAAAACTAGAAGCCGTTGATAGCTTTCATTACCTAGGTGACCAAGTCAGTAGCAGGGGGTGGATCCTCTGAGAGCATAACTGCTAGAATAAGAATAGCCTGGGCAAAGTTCAGAGAGCTCCTACCACTGCTGGTAACAAATGGCTGCTCATTCAGAGTGAAAGGTAGACTATGTGATGCATATGTGTGAACAGCCATGCTACACATCTGTGAAACATGGCCAATGCCAGTGTAGCATAACCAGCCTGTTTAAAAGTACCCTTAGATTGTCAGGCAATATGCTGTGCTTGAGAAAACCTGTTCAGTCAAATAAAATCAGTGTCATGGTCAATGCCAGTGCTGCCTGATTGGCACCTGTTCTGGTGACACATAAAAAGCACCATTTGAGCGTGGTCGATGCCAGTGCCGCCTGACTGGCCTCCATGCCGATGGCACATAAAAAGTACCCATTACACTCTTGGAGTGGTTGGCATTAGGAAGGGCAATCAGCTGTAGAAACCTTGCCAGAACAGATTGGAGCCTGGTGCAACCTCCTGGCTTGCCAGTCCTCAGTCAAACTGTCCAACCCATGCCAGCATGAAAAGCATGCATTAAATGATGATGATGATAATTATTATTGTTACTATTAAAACAATAGAACATTCTGTATATAATAATATTTATACAGCATTTACATTCCAAATCAAAGAATATGTGACATCAGTACGTAGGGAATCTGTCAAACATTCCTAAAAAGGATTTTGTTCCTAGTTACATAAGGTCTTTCAGTTTGGTTTTCAATGAAGACAATATTCACAGCTAGAATATGTGGTTTATAAACCACATGATACATTGTCACATGCTGTGTGATAAAGTATGACTAATAATATGACTGAGGTTATTTTTATGTTTTTTCTTGGTTAAAGATATTACTTGCTATCTTCAATATTTCTTTCTGTTTTCTGACAAGAAAAATTTTACATTCATTCAGAGATGTTTGGATTGTTTTGTTGTTGTCATTTTTACATCCACTTTTCAATGCTTGCATGGATCAAACAGAATTCATCAAAAGGCAGATCTTCTGCATCTGAATGCCCCTTCCTATTGCCAACCCCCACTTGTTTCTACGTAATGTGGTATTTCCCCAACAGCTGGACATGTTTCCTTGGAAACACTGCTTGTATGGTGGTGACACTCAATAACAACTTGTGATATCAAGACAAGAGGACACAAACACTCACATACACACACGTGCATGCATACAATATATATATATATATATATATATATATATATATATATATATATATATGAGTCTGGTGGGATATATTATCTGCCTGGATACTGTGTTAGCTCTCAGTTAGGTTCCAGATGCCCACTAACCACAACGGTCAGTATCCAATATTGCAAAGTTGCATCTGTCTACTCACAAGGCTTTGACTGGCCTCATGCTATAGTTGAAGGCACTTGCCCAAGATACCACACCTCAGGACTGAACCCAAAACTATATGGTTAGGAAGCAAACTTCTCAACAACAACATGCTTAAACCTATTTGGATTAATTCTTTCTGTTGCTTATAAGGATCATTTTTTTGTGGAGGAGCTGATGCCTAATATCCTGTCATTGAAGCTTTCTTGTTACTTATTGAATTCTGAGTCTTCTTTCTGCTCAAATGTTTGCCTTGATTCACTCCATATTCTATATATGGCAGTTAATAGAATGTCTTGCATTGTTTATTTAGATTACAGAAAGAAATCCCATAACAAGAATAATACAAAGAAATCATGATTTAATTCTATTACAATTATTGCAGTTTTTAATCAAGAATTTTATTGGTCTTTATCATTATCAGCTTTGTAAAGGCAACAGGATGACAGAATCCATACTGCATGGGGAAAAATACTTAGCAGTATTTCTTCTGAATTTACATTTTGAATTCAAATTCCACTGAGGTTGACTTTGCCATACATCCTTTTAAGGTCAATAAAATAAATACCACTTAAGCACTGGGATTGATGTATTCAACTTATCTCCTACCCTGAAATTGCTGGCTTTTGCTAAAATTTTAAATCATTATTATCAGCTTTGTCAGTCATTCTTCTGGGGTTGGTAAAATAAAGTACCAGTCATGCACTGGGGTTGATTTAATCAACTAACCTCCCCACCTACCCAAATATTTTGCCTTGTCCCTATCTTAGAAAATTTCATCATTATTATTGATTTCAAATTTTAGCATTTCATCCATCTTTAAATTTCAAGTTCAAATGATGCCAAGATCAATTTTGCCTTTTACTCTTTCAAGGTCAATAGATTAAGTACCAGTTGAGCACTTGGTTCAATGTAATTGACTAGCCTACATCCCCAAAATTTCAGATCTTGTACCTATATAAGAAAGAATTATTATTAGCTGGCAGAATTGTTACTGCTTAGCAGTATTTCTTCTGTTTTTTTACATCCTAAGTTCAAATTTTGCACTAGGTGACTTTGCTTTCATCCTTTAGGGGTCAATAAAATACCAGTTCCATACTGAGGTCAATGTAATTGGCTTCCTCTCCACTCAAAATTGCTGGCTTTGTGGAAAAATTAGAAAGAAGTATTATTATTATTTTATTGGGGCAGTAGATTGGCATCATTAGACCAGATGTTTTGGGAATTCATCACTATTAACTGTATTTTTCAATCACTTTGATGTTGATAAGTAATTAGTTGATTTAGTTAACCCAAACTTCTACCTAATTAGCAAATTAATTAGCAATCAATACAAATGATGAGAAACAGAAGAGATAAGATTCTTGAGAACCAAGCCTATGATCTGGAATGCAGAGGTGGGGGTGCAAGTCTGATCATTAGCAGTTTGGTGATAACTCCAGGCAAGTTTCAGTCTTATTAGATCTCATCAGTGAAGACTTACTCATACTACCAGATCTAATCCTGTTCAGTGCTCTAAACAGTAATCAATGCCACCCACCACAAAACATTTTAGCAAAATATATTTGCCACTTCCTACTCTTTCTTTATTAATGAGAAGATAAAAAGATTTTTGTTTCCGAAAGAGTAATTTTTCTTAACATTGGTGATGTGCAAGTTTTTTTAATGTTTTAAAACCATTTCAGTTTTATTAAACATAGGAATTTAACCACCAACACTCCTCTCTCAACCCATTCATGTGTGTTACTGGTGACATATTGTTTGGCACAAATTGTTGCATGGTCATGTCATCTACAAGTAAAATGTCCACCCTGATCAGCCATGAGAATGGCAATATTCATAATTTGTGGCAGCGAGCTGGCAGAAACATTAGCATGCCAGGTGAAATGCTTAACGGTATTTCATGTCTTTACGTTTTGAGTTCAAATTACATCAAGGTTGACTTTGCCTTTCATCCTTTCAGGGTCAATAAATTAAGTACCAGTTGCATACTGGGGTCGATCTAATCGACTGGCCCCCTTCCCAAAAATTTTCGGCCTTGTGCCTAGAGTAGAGAAGAATATTCATAATTTGTTATTAATCTTCATAAACACTCACCCCAATAAGAAACTTTAACTCAGCACTGCAAGTTATTAGAACCCTGCAAAAAGGCGGTGAGCTGGCAGAATTGTTAGCACACCAGGTGAAATGCTTAGCGGTATTTCATCCGTCTTTATGTTCTGAGTTCAAATTCCACTGAGGTCGACTTTGCCTTTCATCCTTTCGGGGGTCGATAAACTAAGTACCAGTTACGCACTGGGATCAATATAATCGACTTAATCCATTTGTCTATCCTTGTTTGTCCCCTCTATGTTTAGCCCCTTGTGGACAATAAAGAAATAAGAACCCTGCTGATGCTTATAGCAAAGTCTAATTTCTCCTGCATGGGAGACAGCCAGAAAAGAAAGAGATTGGATACTGTGGGACTTCAAAGTCAGTAAGGACAGATCACTCAAATGATGATTACTTCTCATCGTGAGAAGCTACACTTGATCACTTCACAGCAAACACACATGAATAAATAATCAATCTTCGTTAGTGTTGCTATTGCTGTTGTTTTTATAGTTATTGTGGTTGTCAACCCAACAATTTGAAGTGCAATTAATTTTATTGCTTCTACTGGCTTTAGCCCTTGGGCAGGAACTTTACTGGGACCCTGAAAATTGTCATACTTTATTGTAGTTGTTGTCATTGTTGTCGTCAATGGTGGTAACAGTAATCACTGGAATGATTGTGGCTGTATAAATAATCTATGATGTTAATCATCCTCCTCCTCTTTGTTGTTGTCGTCCACATCGTCATCATCATCATTTGTCAACTCTGTTGCTGTCATTATTGTCATTGTTGTCAAGGTGGTGAGCTAACAGAATCATTACAGAGCCAGACATAATGCTTAGTAGCATTTCCACTGGTTCTTTAAATTCAGAGTTCAAATGTAAGGTGGACTTTGCCTTTCATTCTTTTGTTGTTTTAGAAATAAGCAGCCTTAGAGCACTGAGGTGGGGGGGGGGTTCCAATGTAATTGTCATACCCTTCCCCTCAAAATGGCTGGCCTTGCACCAAAATTAGAATTACCATCATCATTGTCATCTTTGTTGTTATCATCTCTGGAATTGGCCATCAATATCATTGTCATCGCCATCCATTTCCTCCTCCTCCTCCTCCCCCAATCATCATCATCATCATTATCATCATCATCATCGTCGTCGTCATTATCAATCATCATCATCATCATTTTAATCAAGTTGCAATTTGGAAAATACATTGTTACTTCATTGTGGCATAGACATACATATATGTAACATATACACACACAACCACACCAAAAATATACACACACATACACAACACACAAGTATGTAGGCAAGCATGTACAAAGTAACACACACACACAGAGGCACATACATACACACATACACACACATGCATGCATTTATATATTCACACAGTCCCATTTGACAAAAGAACAAAGAACTCCTAGATAGCCAACATTTGTTGTAAAGCAAAAACAAATTAAAATATTGACCACATACTTACAGACATACAACACACATACACAGACACATGGCCACACATACATAATTACATATATACAGTCACACACACAGCATAAAATCTAAGTGAACAATGATTGAGTTTCTCTGTTAGTATGAAGCCACCATTTTCTAATGATAAGCAGAACTATTTTTCATCCTTACCACTATCATCCTCACTTCCACAACCATCAACACAAATATCACTATATGACCACCATTAGTGCACTAGTTGCACTCCTAGTGCAACTATCTCCACCCCAGTCACTGCCACCATCACCACTGTTACAACTACTGCAGTAACAGTGGTGACAGTGATGATGATGATGATGATGATGATGACTGTGATGACAATGGTAGTTTTGGTGGTGGTGGTGGTGGTTGTAATAGTTTTTGTTGATGTTCTTGAATTCTCAAATCAGCCCTGATCAAGCAGAACGATGATCAAATGCATTCCAGCCATGACTTTCTCAACTTTGTCCAATGTGCAATGTAACCAAACCATGTTATCCAATGTGTTCTTTTTTAAAGTGGTTGGGGAGATTTGAGGGACAGGATGATGATGATGATGATGATGATGATGATGATGATGATGGGGATGATGATGGCGAGGGTGACGACGATAATGACGACAATGACACTGATGATGACAACAAGGATGACAATGATGAGGAGGAAGAGGAGGGGAGAGGAGGCTAGTAGTAGCCATGAGATGTAGGAGGATAAGTAGTAAGAGAAATAAAAGGGGAAGAAGGAGGGTGGCAAAGATGATGTATTGATTGACAATTTTACTACTAACCAGGATTCATCCATCTTTTCATTCGTCCATTCATCCATTCATTTGTCTGTTCATCGTCCATCCATTCCACCATGATGGAATAGCTAATCAAAGCAGAAGACATGTATTTATCTCATTGACACACATTTAGTCTATTACCATAAATGGAAATGAACATTGGAAATGAGCTTGGCTGATTTGATGGATTCTTTCTTTGGCAGAGTGTCATGTAACCCATCAGGGTCATTGAAGCACCCCTGACCTCTTCCTCTTTGATTGAGCTTCTTCCCATTATCTTAGCAGATGGTCAGTGCTGAAGAGACAGGCCTTCCAAGAGTGAAGTGACTTTGCAGGCCTTCTAAGAGTGAAGTGATTATGGCTGCTGGTACTATGGTGTAACCACCCTGTCACCAGGCCAACTTTGCTCATACACAATTCATCATCATCATTTAATGCCCATTTTCAATGCTGGCATGGGTTAGATGGTTTAACTGAAACTGGTAAGCCGGAAAGCTGCACAAGGTTTCAGTCTGATTTGGCTTGGCTTCTACAGTTGGATGCCCTTCCTAATGCCAACCAAGAGTGCAATGAATGCATTTTACATGCCACTGGCATGGGTGCCATATGCATGAAACCAACAATGACTCTGCTTTCACAGGTGCCATTTATATGACACTGGCAATGGCCATTTATTTGGAGGGCCTAATCATAATACAGGGCATGACTGTTAAAAATTTCTTCATTTGCAGATAAGTTGGAGATTCTGATAGATAAGCCTGTGATTACACTATTAGGAGTAAGTTGAGGGTGGTTTGATAGGACATTGATATGTTGTGAAGATTGGTTGGGTAATATAGATTTGTATTTAAGACCAGAGTAAGATCTAAGAAATTGGCCACCTTAGTGTCAATTTTGAATGAAATACTCAGGTTATAGTTTTTAAAAACTATA
Source organism: Octopus sinensis (assembly GCF_006345805.1). Lineage (NCBI taxonomy): Eukaryota > Metazoa > Mollusca > Cephalopoda > Octopoda > Octopodidae > Octopus > Octopus sinensis. The sequence goes on along the minus strand of NC_043007.1, from coordinate 44,333,458 downwards.
CTCAGGTTATAGTTTTCAGCAGTTGTAGACATATGACTAGATTCCTATTTGCAAATTGGAAAGTGCCACCCACTCCAGATTGAACAACTGTACCACAGATTCTAAGCCACTATCTTTTTGGCCTTATATTTTATGGTCCAAGGAGAAATAAGTCTACTTCCCCCTTTTGCTTCTTTTGTTTCTTTTTCATTTTCTGGTTTTTCAACCTTCCACCTTATCTACTTCTTTCTTGCCTTTTCTCTCACCCTATCATCCTAGTTTTAATTCGTTATGCCATGTGAGCAGTGCCTGATGATTGTGCTAGAACACCAGACATGTTAAAAAATACTGTCTGTCATGCTCTCAGCACATGGAACTAATAGTAGCACATATAAACATACATTGTGTTTATTAAATATTATTTATTTCATGCCAGATGGAGTACTTTTTTTTTTTGTTGATCTTGCCATCATAGAACAGTTCACTATGTATTCTTTTATTCTTTTACTTGTTTCAGTCAATTGATTACGGTCATGCTGGAGCACCATCTTGAAGGATTTTAGTCGAACAATCGACGCCAGGACTTATTTTTTAAAGCTTTGTACTTATTTTATCAGTCTCTTTTGCCAAACCGCCAAGTTATGGGAACATAAACATACCAATATCAGTTGTCAAGTAGTGAAGAGGACACAAAGACACACACACACACACACATATATATATATATGCAGGCATGACTGTGTGTTAAGAAGCTTGCTTCCCAACCACATGGTTCCATGTTCAGTCCCACAGCATGGCACCTTGGGCAAGTATCTTCCACTATAGCCTTGGGCCGACCAAAGCCTTGTGAGTGGATTTAGTGGACGGAAACTGAAAGAAGCCCATTGTATATATATATATATATGTGTGTGTGCGTGCGTGTGTGTGTGTGTGAGTATGTATTTATGTATGTGTGTCTGTATTGGCAAGGCATCACTTGACAACCAATGGTGGTGTGTTTATGTCCCCGTAACTTAGTAGCTTGGTAACAGAGACCGATAGAGTAAGTACTAGGTTTACAAAGAATAAGTCCTGGGGTTAATTTGTTTGACTAAAACATCTGTACGGCAATGCTTCAGTATGACCACAGAAACAAGTAAAAGAAAGTTTCTGTCTACCAAATCCATTCACAAGGCTTTGGTATATATATATATGTATGTATATATAACGGGAAGCTTTATGAAAATAGACAAAAGACGAAGGCAGGTGGAAAACAAACGAACAATTGTATTAGTATGGCGCTCAGGAAATATAAATAAAACAAGTCTTTAACGTTTCGAGCCTACGCTCTTCAACAGAAAGATACACAGAGAGAAAAAAAACACAGAAAGAAGGAGAGAAAAAAAATGCGTGCAGTAGCTAACGAATCAACATGGCGATCTGATTTCGGCCAGAGGTCAAAGATCAAACATGAGACGTGAGAGCGAAATAAGGGGAGATAATAGGGTTGATAATAGGGTTGATAATAGGGTTGAAGGACCAGCTAATAGTGCGTAGGAGGGGTCTGGACGTGTGTATGTATAGGGTTGGTGTATGTATTAGTATGTATAAGGGTGTGTGTGTGTGTGTGTGTGTGTGTGTATGAGAGAGTATTAGTGCGTAGGATTGGTCTGGACGTGCGTATGTATGGGGTTGGTGTATGTATTAGTATGTATTAGTATGTATTAGTACGTATTAGTATGTATAAGTGTGTGTGTGTGTGTATGTGTGTGTGTGTGTGTGTGTGTGTGTGTGTGTATGAGAGAGTATAAGTGCGTATGAGGGGTCTGGACGTGTGTATGTATAGGGTTGGTGTATGTATTAGTATGTATTAGTATGTATTAGTACGTATTAGTATGTATTAGTTGGTGTATGTATTAGTATGGCACATCATATATGATGTGATGTGTAAAGTCGTGTGGTGTAGTGAGGAGAAGAGGGGGAGGGGGAGAAGGGGAGGGGAAGAAGAGGGGGAGGAGAGGGGGGAAGAGGAGAGGAGGGGGGAGAGAGAGGAGGGGAGAAGGAAGGGGAGGAGGGGGAGGAAGGAGGAAAGAGGGAGAGGGGGAGAGAATCTGTGTGTGTGTGTGTGTGCTCGTGTGCGCACACACACACCTACTTAAACATTCACTTGTATAGATATGTGCATGTCAGTGCATGTATGTGTATGTGTGTGTGTGCATGCTCACATTCAATTCCTTTGCTACAACCCAGTAAAGGAAAACTAGATGTCAAAGAAAGGCGGAGGATCAAGCTTAATAATATTAACCAACAATGATTATAATAATACTTTCTTTATTAGCCACATGGGCCCATAAATACAATACAAAATTTTTCATAAAAAAGTTTTTAAAAAAGCTTGTGGCAATGTACATACATCTATTATATGCAAAGGTTGCAAAAGTGCAGAACAGATTATTGAAACAGGATAAAAGTTTGTTGACAGAAAGAAACCAGGGCAACTTACCTATAAAGGGATGAGAAACCATAACCTAAGTAGGATGAGGGCACCAGATAATTCTGACCAATTTCTTTCAATTGAGTCCTCCAAAAGTGCCCTTGAGCATTTTTGGCTTTAGCTGAACTGTGAAGGATACCACATCCTCTTGGCTGTGATCTCTTAGCTGTCTAAAACCCACTGATATAGTCATCAACAACCTTTGATCCTTTGGGGTAGTGGTCCCCTGTTACAGATCCTCTCCAATCTCATCTTTTAGCACCAAAGTAGTCTATGGTTACCCCTTCAGATTATTATAACCATACAGTTCAGGTATTCTGAGAAGGTGTGTGGAAAATCTTCTTTGAGAAGGATTTCCCACCATTTACTTGCTTTTCATTTAGGCTTGTTTTCTCTCTCTTTTTTGTTTCCTACAGATTCCTATTTTTTCAGTCTCTACCACTTCTCCACTACCACAAAACAATAAGGTTAAACTCTTGCTAAGAGCTTCCGGCCAGTCCTGTACTGAAGAATTAAACTATCAGTTACTTGGTAGCATGCTTCATTGTCAGCCCTTGGTGTTGTTGGAACTTCAGATGTGATTAATATTTTGTCCACTTTGGCTGTCTTTACTGTCTCGATAGAACCTGTGGACTAAAGGAGGTGGAAGTAGCCATGGTATTCACTATGGAACCTCTTTTTTTATCATTGTTGTTGCAATCTCTGCTACTGTTTATCACTGCTCACCTCTCTTTGCTTTTTCCATCTCTGAACAGAAAAGCTTCAAGTGGCTCTTATCACCAACACATGCATCAAACAGGCCCTCTGTCTGTACCAAAAGTTTGACTGACTTTCCTTCTCCTCTCATACTGGAGTACTGCTCATGGATGGCCTTGTGATCATCAGGGACCATCCAGACCTGGATGTCTCTGAAGAACCTACCCACCATCCACTTCATTATCATATAGCTACCCACTTAGCACCTGCCAATACTAAATAATGTTTTCTTATATTTTCCACAAGGAAGAAGAGGGTTATATATGCTAGGTACTTTATTTTATCTATCCCAGAACATTAAAAAGCAAAGGTGATCTTGAAGTTTGAATTCTAATTGTATTTCATCCATCCTATTGCTTTTGCTGCCATTCATAGCATTACTAATTCTTTCTAATATAGGCACAAGGCCAGAAGTTTGGGGAGAGGGGGCTAGTGAATTACATCGACCCCAGTATTTGACTGATATTTTATTTTATTGATCCTGAAAGAATAAAAAGCAACCTTGACCTCAGCAAAATTTGGACTCAAAACGTAAAAAGCCAGAAGAAATGAAACTGAGCATTTTGTTTAATGTGTTAATAATTCTGCCAGTTCACTGCCAGTTTTAAATAATGATTAAAAATTTAGGCACAGAGACAGCAGTTTTGAGGGAAAGGGGTTACTTGATTACATTGACCCCCAATACTTCACAAGAATTCTATTTTATCAGCCTCAGAGAGATAAAAGGCAAAGCCACCTTTAGTGGTATTTGAACTCAGAATGGAAAGAGCCAAAACAAATACCAGAAAGCATTTTGTCTGATATTCTAATGATTCTGCTAATCTACCATGACCAATAATTATATTAATAATTATTATAATTTCTTTATAATATGATAATTATAATTTCTAACATAGATTCAAGATTAGAAATTTTGAGAAGAGAGAACAGTAGATTACATTGATACCAGTATACCACTGGTATTTTATTTCATATTAATCCCAAAAGGATGAAAGGCAAAGATGACAACAGTGAGATTTTAACTTGGAACTTAAAGAGCAAGAAAAAATACTAGTTCATCTAGTGCATTAATAATGTTTTCTTACATTTGCACAAGGAAGGCCACACAATTTGTAATGAGAGGTACAGTGAATTTTAACAAACTCCAGTACTTGATTGTTATTTTATTTTATTGGTTCTGGAAGGATGAAAGGCAAAGTTGATCTAAGTGAGATTTGAACTCAGAACACTAATTACCAAAAGGTATTTTGCATGACACTCTACTAATTCTGCCACTTGCTACATTAATAAAGAGATGTAGCATACAAACATAATACTATGCCCCAAAAAACAATGTTGCATACATCTCAGGAATGTAGAGGTGCTATAGCAAAAGCTCACATAAAAATCATGAAAACATGGCAATAATAATAATAATAATAATAATAATAATAATAATAATAATAATAATAATAATCCTTTCTAATATAGGCACAAGGTCTTAAATTTTGGGGGAGGGTGTTAGTCAATCACATTGATCACAGTATTCAACTGATATCTATTTTATTGACCCCTAAATGATGAAAGGCAAAATTAACCTTTTCAAGATTTGAAAACACAATGTAAAGAAACAGAATAAATGCTTCAAGCACTATAATAATAATAACAATGATAATGATAATAATAATAATAATAATAATAATAATATAATAATAATAATAATAATAATAATAATAATTAATAATAATAATAATTATTATTATTATTATTATTATTATTATTATTATTATTATTATAATTATTATTATTATTATCATCATCATCATTGCTGCTGGTAGAGTCATAAGCAGACCAGGTAAAATGCTTAGTGGCATTTTGTCTGTTTTTACATTCTGAGTTTAAATTCCACCAAGGTTGTCTTTACCTTTCATCCTTTCAGGTAAGATAAAATAAATACCAGTTGAATATTAGGGTTGATGTAATCAACTAGTCCCCTCCCACAAAATTTCAGGCCTTGTGCCTATAGTAGAAAGGATTAATATAATACAATAACAGAATAGCAGCTTAACAGTATAGAATTTAGAATGGAATAGTACATACAAGAAATAGTTTATGTAAAAGATTTTCAAAATAGATAAAGTATTGCTGTAATTATTAGCAACTGACAGAAGAGGCTGTCAGATTCATAACAAATTTACTATTTGCTCATCTACAATGAATGGAAAAATATAGAATAAATTAAAAAATCCTGGGGCTTTTCCCCTATTTTTTGCCTTTTTATTCATTTTTAATATATCTTTCTTTCTTTATTTGTTTTTTTTTGTTGTTTTGTTTTTTTTGCATTGTGAAACTATGAATTTCCACATTGATATTGTTTAAATATTTGAATTTAAAGAAATTGTAATTTATTTCTAAATCACACTATTAAGCTTGTTTTGCATCCAGAATGTGTCTTTTCACCAGATGCTAGATCAGTATGGGATGCCAGATCAATAAGGGTACAGATCAGTACTCTACCACCACCATTTCGATGACTTACTGGTACTTAATTTCACTGAGAGATGGGATGGATAAATAGTTGTTAACCCTAGCAGGATTTGAACTCAAAACATAGAGGTATGGAACCAAATTACATTTAGCCAAGCATACTGCAGTTTCTCTCCTTACATTTCCTCTTTTTATTCAAAATAATTCTAATATAGGCCCAGAGTTATATATTTGAAGAGGATGACACTTTTGGTTATATTAACCCCAGTACATGACAGGTACTAATTTTATTCCCCCCGCCAATCCCAAGGACAAAAAAGTAAAATCAACTCCAGCAGGGTTTGAACTCAGTCATAAATGGATGAAACTAAATAACACAAGGTGTTTCATGCTGATGATCTACCAATTCTACAAAGTCTCTAAACATTTAAACTATTAAAACAGTTAAAAAAATAAGCTAACCAAATTTTCTTTATAACAAGATGCATAGATTGAATAGGAATATACATATTTATATAATATACAGAGAAAGGGAGAGGGAGAGAGAGAGAGAGACAGACAGAGACAGACAGACAGACAGACACAGACAGACAGACACAGAGAGACAGACAAACAGAGACAGAGAGGGATGTGTAAGTATATGTGTGTGGTTATATATGCATATGTGTATTTATGTATATATATATATATATATATACATACATACATATATATATATATATATATATATATATATAGGAGAGTATTGTAGTTCGGTTGAAGCATTGTGTATTGTTTGTAAACAATAATGATAGTAAATAGTAATAATGTTTTGAATGGCACAACAACACACTATAATGACAACCATGGACTATAATAACTGGTGTAGTTTAATTATCCATAGTCTGATATAATATTTCAGAATATATAAATTCCTTCTTCAGATATCCCTAGAGATTGTAGCAGTGACTCGATCCTTATGGATATCTGAAGAAGGAATTTATATAATCCAAAATATTATATCAGACTATGGATGATTAAACTACACCAGTTATTATAGTCCATGGTTGTTATTATAGTGTATTGTTGTGCCATTTAAAACACATTATTACTATTTACTATCATTATTGTTTATATATATATATATATCATCATCATCATCATTGTTTTAATGTTATCTTTCCACACCCACATAGGTTAGATGGAGTTAATTGAGGCAGATTCTTTATAGTCAAATGCCCATCCTGTTTCTAAATAAAGTAATATTTTCCCATGCCCAGACATGTCTCCATGGAAAATTGGAAACAAAGGACAGTGCTTGAATGATTCATTTACAGCTGTCATACAAAGTCAAGATGAGGACATACACACATGACACACCTCTTCCAGTTAAGGCTTTGGGTAGCCCAGGGCTATAGGAGAAAACATTTGCCTAAGGTACTATGCACTAGGACTGAACCCAGAACCATGTAGTTGGGATAAAATCTTCACAACTTCAACCATGAAATGAACAAGCAGAGACAACATAGGGTTGAGAAGACATTCAGTCTTGTCATATAGAGGATATGAAAACCTCTCCAAAACTGGTACCCCAATAAAGTGCAAGAATTGCACTCTGTACTAAAGACATCTAGCCATTAACTGCAGCATACTACAGTTTCTGTATTCACATGTAGCTTTTCGTTTAAAATATTTATTTTTATTCAAACCACATTAGAAATGGTATAACTCACAGAAATGATTCTAAAAGGTATCCACTCATAGAGATCTCACAAAAACAGGACATACAATCAAGACGTAGTCCTCACTTGAATTATCTAGTGGAGCAGTATCTTTAAGTGGGAATCATCTTTGACTATAATTCATTCAACCTATCCAGCATGGAAAGCATTCATAAAAAGATTATGATATCGTTGCTGCCTCCAACGTCTGGTTGTGTGTATAAGTATGAGTATGTGTATGTATATGTGGACATGTGTTAAACTTGTGGCATGCCATGAAGCTGAGATAGTTGAAGGTTAAAGACATGGTACTGAGAAGATGTTTTCTAATTCAATGGTGTTCTGAGAGCAGGAGAGTCAGTATGTTGACTGATAAGTAAGTTATAGTTTCAAGTAACCTCAGTTACCTGAATATTTCTTGGTGCACAACTTGAAGAACTGATCCTTAATTGACTCCATAAATTCCATGCATATACATGTGTGTGTGTGTGTGTGTGTGTAAAATAAAATGTGGCACAAGTGAAAAACACACAACACTTCATCAGTTACTGCCCAAAAGATCATTGCAATTTCATTATACATACCCTATATAGATGTGTATGTGTGCGTCTATGCATATATGTATGTGTGTCTGTGTGTGTGTGTATATATATATATATATATATATATATATCTATGTATGTGTGTGTGTGTGTGTGTGTGCACGCACACACACACATGAAAGGCAGTGAGGTACAGCTATATAACACATCAATAAATATAATGGACAGACGTATATAAATGTATACAGAACATGTATATTTTCCACTGTACTCTACACAATATTTTCCCTACTATGTTCCAAATTTGATTCTTTTGCTAAGCAGAAACCCTAAAATTAGTTTGTCCTCAACTCCCAAGTCATGGGGTGACATTGCAACTTTGATTTCCATTATTAATTTCCCTACATGGGATGTGAGCAGGGATTTATGAAAGCACTTACCAATACAAAGAATCTCAAAGAATGGCTACAACTTGTTATAGACAACACAACAAAAGAAATTACAAAAAGCAGTGAACCTTCCTGGTCAGAAGAATCACAGGAGGTCACTTAAAATGTTATTTTCTTTTACTGTTGTTTACAGTCATTGGACTGCAGCCATGCTGGGACATTACCTTCAAAAGTTAAAGTGACATACGTCAACCTCAGGACTTACTTCAGTTTGTTGCTTATCATATTTCATTGATTTTTATTTATTGAATGACCAAGTAATAATACCTTTTTGGCATGAATGCACTGGTAACATGCACACATACATATATAAATAGACACACACACATATGTATATACATGTGTGTGTATGTGTGTGTGTGTATGTGTATACATATATCTTTTATCTTTTACTTGCTTCAGTCATTAGACTGTGGCCATGCTGGGGTACCATCTTGAAGAATTTTTAATCGAATGAATCAACCACAGTACTTTTTTTTAAAGCCTGGTACTTATTCTATCAATCACTTTCGCTGAACCACTAAGTTATGGGAATATAAACAAGCCAACATTGGTTGCCAAGCAGTGGTGTGGGACAAATAAAAAAAAACCCATGCACACAAGCACACATGCGCACACACACACATACAAACATATGATAGGCTTCTTTCAGTTTCCATTGACCATATCCACTCACAAGGCTTTGGTCAGCAATGAGGCTATAGTAAAAGACACTCACCCAAGATATCACACAGTAGGATGGAACTCGGAACCATGTGGTTGGGAAGCAAAATTCTTACCACATAGCCACCCCTGCATATGTACACACAGACACACACACACACATCTATATACATGTGTTTCTGCACAGTTTTTACCAAGCAAGGTATCAGTCAACCTAATGCAACAGTGGAAGATACTTACCCAAGGTTTCACGCAGTAGACCCAAGCCTGTAACCATATAGTTGTGAAGTATACTTCTTAACCATACAGCTATAAATTTCATTGTACATTAAATGTTTTGTCTTTGTTGTTGGTTTTTCTCAACAACTCATCATTCAAATAGTTTTGATCCAATCTTATTTGAAAATTAGGAGAAGACCAAAACTGATATTTTAATATAACAGTTGATAACCTTCTTCTACAGATCATCGTTTTCAGATTGTTTGGTATATACACTCCACGGGTGTGGAGTTTTTTGTTGTTTTGCTTTATTTGGTTTTGTTTTGTTTTGTTTTTTTGTGAAACATTTTAATTCTGTTCTTTGATCACATGTGGAACAGATTATCAAGTGACAAGATCACCCACATCTATGTATCCCCCAATAGTAATATGATCATTTCTTTTATTGTATGATGAAGGAAACTAAAATTAAACAAACAAACAAACAAATGAATAAATAAAAGAAAAATATCTTCTCAAACTTTGAGGTTAATTTTAATATTACTCTAATAAAGTTTACTGTTATTAAAAAAATATTTTAAGGCAGGGTGCTGGCAGAATTATTAGAGCACTGGAAGAATGCTTGGTAGTATTTGTTATAAAAACACAAAAAGAAATAGAAATATATAAAATGAGCATAAAAGCAAAGTCGACTCTGACAAAATTGGAACTCAGAAGGTTAAGAACTAGAACAAATACTTATTACTTTATTACCCACAAAGAGCTAAACACAGAGGAGACAAACAAGGACAGACATAGGTATTAAGTCGATTACATCGACCCCAGTGCGTAACTGGTACTTAATTTATCGACCCCGAAAGGATGAAAGGCAAAGTCGACCTCGGCGGAATTTGAACGTTGTGAGTTCAAATTCTGCGGAGGTCGACTTTGCCTTTCATCCTTTCGGGGTCGATAAATTAAGTACCAGTTACGCACTGGGGTCGATGTAATCGACTTAATACCTATGTCTGTCCTTGTTTGTCTCCTCTGTGTTTAGCTCCTTGTGGGTAATAAAGAAATAAGTATTTGTTCTAGTTCTTAACCTTCTGAGTTCCAATTTTGTCAGAGTCGACTTTGCTTTTATGCTCATTTTGTATATTTCTATTTCTTTTTGTGTTTTTATACTTTTGTTTACTTCGTTTCTGTTCATCCTTTTGGGGGTTGATAAAATATATTACCAGTCAAGTCTAGTACTGGGGTTTATGGCATTGACTTATGCCCATCCCCTCAAAATTGCTGGCCCTTTACATAAATTAGAAACCATTATTTAGCCCTTTTGATATCAAACCCCTCTGAGACCACCAGACCACCCTGGTTCTATGATGCAAACTTATTTTTTTTTAAGGTGATCTAAAATAAATCTTCCATTGAAATTTCATGTTAAAATATGTTCCAAACACCAGAATTATGACAAAGTTATTTTACTACTTTCTTCATTATTTTAAAAACGAATTAAAACAAAGTCAGGTGTATTTCAATAGAAATATGGTAATAAAAAGGGTTTTAAAAATATCTCCAACAGATACCAGGATTAATTCTAGTATTTTAAAAATTCTTTAGCCTCATAAGGAAGATCTGTGTTCATAATTTTTATCAAGTCTTGTTAGACTGAACTGCTTATCTTATGTCCTTTACATAAGCGTTGGGGTTATCTCTAAGTTTCATGTTATGAAGCCTATAAAACTTAATGACTCATCACCTGGACAAGAAGTCATGTTATTGCAGGTAACTACCTGAAAAGTTCAACTATTTATACACAGAACACAAAACAATGAGAACTAAGTCATGAGATATCTAAGCTTGGGAACAACAAAAGGAAATGCCTGAAGAAGTCTTAAACTGACATCAGTTGTTAGTCCAAAACTCTAACCACTTAGTCATGTTGTTGCTACTTCAAATCACTTTGTAAATAAACATGACTTTTCAGATTAATACAAGAAAAGAAAAGGGCAAGTTGTGACATTTATGCTGTTGTTTAGCACCCAACTCATCCCTTGATTGAGTACATTAATGATCAATGACATTCCAGCCATGACCATCCCATATTTTTTAATATTACGAACTACATTGTAAAACATTTTTTTCTCTAAGACAGTAGAGTGTGATTTGAGGGTGATTTGGATGCTATTTCTAGTAAGTCAAAAGACTGTACAGAGGCTTCTTTGTCTCACAATATTATTTTATAAGCAGAGATGTTCCAACTGACAACTGAAATTGAGTCACAGCCTCATCACAATGCAAAACACATCACAGTAACTTGTAAAGTCTGTCACTGTTAAAGCACAAGACCCCTTTTTAGAAAACAGACAATTTAGTCCAGCCCAGAATTCTTCAGTTTTCTTAATTCCCATGAGAGGAAAGGTAAATGATTCCAACAAGACCTGAATGTACAAATTTCAGGGACTAAATTAGAAGTAAAGGTCTCCAAATCTACTAAGGATATTTCACTTAGTTCTGGTTTCAAGTCATTAAGTAAGATCAGGAATAAATCTTCCCCTGGAGAGGATGCCAGTCTAGCAAAGGAAACATTCCCAGATGAGCTGGCTATTATTACCCACAACTAGGTGAACTGAAACATGCAAAAATTAAAATGTTGCCTTGAATCCTGAAGAGGATTTGAACTCAAAATCTATAGACCAATAATTCAATGTTTTACCCACCGGGTCATTTTCACATCAAGTCTAATGCTCTGCTCTATTATTCATTATTCTTGCATTTAAGTTAAATTTCTTGTGATTATATACAAGGCTAATTTTTCAAGAAGTGCATAGTCAACTAAATCAACAACATAATTAAATTTCTGGTATCTAATTTACAAAAACCTGAAAGATAAAAGGCAAAGAGCCTACTATGTGAAATGAAGATGCAGAGGGAAGGAAGTAAACAATGGATTCAAATTTTGACACAAGGCCAGCAACTTTGAGGGGAGAGGGGTTAATCGATAACATTGACTGCAGTACTTGACTGGTACATTATTTTATCAATCCCAAAGGGATGAAGGGCAAAGTCGACCTTAGCAGAATTTGAACTAAGAATACAAGGAGTTGGAAGATATGCCACTAAGCATCTTGTCAGATGTGCTAACAAATCTGCCTGAGGAAGGTAGTAAATAATTCTTTCACTCATAGGCATGAAATTTTGGGGGAGGGGGCTAGTTGATTATATCAATCCCAGGGTTCTACTGGTACTTATTTCACTGACCCTAAAAGGATGGCAAGCAAAATTGACCTCAGCAGCATTTGAATTGAGAGCATAAAGACAGCCGAAATACTGCCAAGCATTTCATCTAGAATCTACCGATTCTGCCAGCTCATCACCTTGAAAGAAGTACATAATATTTATTTAGGTTCAAAACCACAAAAATTATGAAGGACAGAATAAATTGATTAAACAGATACTACATCTTGACTAATGCCTTGTTTTATTGACCATAGCTGGATAAAAGGCAAAGCAAACCATAGCAGTGTTTAAACTTAAAATTAAATGAGCAGAAATAAATATCACAAAGAATTTAATCTGACACTCTACCATTTTTGTCAACTTGTTAGCCCAAGTAAATAACTATATCTAACCTGGACTGAATTCCACAATTTTGGGGAAAGGAATGGTCAATGATATCATTCAACATTTGACTGGAATTTATTTTATCAACTCTAGAAAAATTTAAGTTAAAGTTGACCTAGGTAGGATTTGAACTCAAAATATAAGAAGCAATAACTAAGTACTGCAAAATATTTCATTTGCTCATTTATTAATTCTGCAAATCTACTTCCTGGAAGGAAGTCAATATTAATTTTCAATCCATCTATCCATCCATCTTCTCTGCTTACTATTCCTGGGAGGGTTATGCAGGTAGAGTCCTCAGGTAACTCCTCTGTAGGTTCCTATCAAAAGCAACCAGCATTAGACTCTGTCGCTGGATTGCCAAGCATGTCTAACCAAGACTATGGAAATGATCTAATCATGTCGCTCTTGGTCTACTTCAAGGTCTCCTGTGATTCTTTCCTGTGACATTCTAATTGCAAATCTGTAGTACCAAAGTTGTGACAAAGAGTGGATGGCATAATTTAAACTCAGAACTTTAAAGAGCAAAACAAATATTGCTCTCAACTTTTGGTGCAAGGCCAGCAATTTTGGGGGAGGAGGCTAGTTGATTACATTGGCCTCAGTCTTCAGCTGGCACATATTTTATCAATCCTGAAAGGATGAAAGGCCATGAAAGTCGGCCATGGCAGAATTTGAACTCAGAATGTAGAAACGAATGAAATGTTGCCAAGCATTTTGCCCAGCATGCTAACGATTCTGCCAGTTTGCCATCCAGAGCAAAACAATATCGGGAGAAGTTTAACCTGTCCCTCTATCATCTCTGACATCTTGTTCCTTCTTATAGATGAATTATAAAAGTGAATTATTTCTCTCATTTAGACATGTTTAATGAAAAAGAGGAATGTGAAAAGAAATGGTGTGCAAGGGTGTAGGTGTTGATGTAAGTATAATTGAGTATGTGTATATGGGTGTGTATTGTATACATTAATGGGTGTGTGCTTATGTTAATGGGTGCATATATGAATTTACTTGTGTTATAAGGTAGTGGTACTTGAGTGTGCTAGTGTGTATTTAAAATAGAATGTGTGTGTGTGTGTGTTGTTTGTGTGTGTGTATGTATGTATGATTATATATATGTCACTGCATGTGTGTGTTCTGATGTCATGTGAGGTGATACTGTACGTGTCCAAAGTGTATATGTTAGCGAGTGTGTGTGATAATGTACATGTCAGTGTGTATATGTGTCATAGCATTCACGTCACTGCATGTATGTGTGTGTATGCATGTTTTGGATGAATATAGATTGATGTATGCATGCTTTCATACAGCATTATATGTGCTAAGCATTGCTCAGCCTTAACTAAGCAGAGCTATAATCAAAACCATTCCAACCATGGCCATTCTACCTTTTATTTTTGCAGTCATTGTAAATGTCATATAACATTATTTATTCTGGTCTTTGATATCCTTATTAAGATGATAGGCCATAATATAAGGGAAATTTGGCTGCTATTTCTAGTAGATCAAGGGGTCTTGTAGAGGCTCCCTCGTTGGCTTGTATTTGTGTATAATCTGCTTCATTTACTGTAGATATCCCATCAATTACACACACGCTATGAAACTCTAAATTATTGGTTCTCAACCAGGATCCATATGATCCTTGGTGTGGTCCATATAAGATTTTGTTGTTAAAAATTATCTGCAATAAATTTGTTATACTTCTACAATGCATAAAATATTTTAACAATTTTTTTAATACAGTTCCTTATGATATCTAATTATGAAAATATAATAGGATTTTTTAAACATCAAGTGCCTATGAGAATCCACCCAAGTAAAATAATACTCAAAGGAGATCACAGGTAAAAAAACAGTTGAGAACCACTACTCCAAATAATGGCCATATAAATCGTCAACTGTCAACCTAAAAATACATGCATACATACATACAATACATATATATGTGTGTGTGTTTGTGTATGTATATATATATATATATTTTACAAGCATTTATATATATATTCTATAAGCATACAAACATACATACATATGTACATATTTATGTATGTTTGCATCCATAGAGAGAGTTGGTGTATAAACAGGAAAACATATCAATGGTAATTAAGAACTCAATTAAAAGATCATTAAACTCAATGCTAATGGATCTTTAAGAGCAACACACACACACACACACAGATACATATATAAAAATAATTGTGTGTCTTTGGTGTACATCATCTGTTTACTTAGACAGTAGAATTGCCCTTGCACAACATAGTTATAGATGGCTTTTAGAGAAGATCCTGGTTTATTTAGTTAATAGAGTCCTTTTACACTAAACAACAGACTATTGTGATCCATCATCAATTCTGTCTTAACAGTATTGTAGGTGACTGGGCCCTATAGTATTTATGTATTAACAGCATGCCACAGCATACATATGAAAGGATACTGAAAAATCCCCGGCTTTAAGGGTATTGCAAAAGGCTTGGTTAGAGGCCCAACTGAAGGACTGCTGCAATAAGTGTGTGAATCTGAGAGGAATATGTGGTATAAAATCATAATTAACTGATCCTCATATATTTTCAGCACTCCCTCATACATCAGAACTGAGCCACTTAGATTCATGAAGTCTCAGAGCAACTGTCCAGCATGACCATGCCTCCAGATGGCGTTGTCAGTCAAAAGAATGCTTAGATCACATCATTTTTATTTGACTGGTTTTATAACAAACAAGTCAACTGATAATTCCCTAACATACACACACACACTCATACACAAAGTATTAATGGCTGTGACACAGGAAGTAGTAATCTGAATCATGTGACCCAGCCTGTAAATTTTGATTAGTGCAATAGCACCATAATGTTTGTGCTTCATTTTACTAATTGTATGGTAACTACTGTGTTTGAATCAGTGAACTGTGATGGATGCTTAGGACTAATTAAGAGAAAAAGAGAGTACTCTATTTTGCTCTGTTTGGCTTACAATTAGTACAAATCATACTTCATGATTCACTAATTCAAACACAGTAGTTACCATACAACCAGTAAAATGAAACTACTGAAGTGATAATAAAACACTATAACAAAACAATCCACCAACAAACCTTCAAGAAATAGCAATCAATCCTCCCTCAAAATATAACCTTGCTGTCTAAAAAAAAAAGAAGGGCATTTTTACTAACATAGTCCTAGATACATTATGTTTGTCTGAAAAAACAAAAAGACAAGATGATCACAGATGAAACAAGTCTACTGGATCAGTGCTCAGCTGGGGACTAAATAACTGCAGCAGCAGCAGCAACACCACAATGATAGCACATTAATAGGAAGAGATTACATTGTCCAATGTAGGTTGTGACTTGAAAGTGATGTAACTGCTATGTCTAGCAGATAAAACAACACATAGCTCTCTAATTGGCTTGTCGTTGTTATTGTTGTTGTTGGGTAGTTTCAGTTAGCTCAGTCAGCCCGATCAGTTGACTGGATTAGAGATTGCCAATTATAAACTGATGCATTCAAATAGCATTTCAAGACAGGCCAATCTAGTTTTTATAACATACACAGTCCTTAATTTTAACCATATTGGTACCAACTCATCCAAATGACCATTTCAGATTCTAAGCTGCAAAACCTCTTGTTTGAAATTACTTATATTTAAATTAGAACCTCCCATCGTGATTTAAAGTAACAATGTTTTGTCAAGCCCTGATCTAAATTCCAAAAAATAATAAACTGTTCTACTAAAGGCACAAGGCTTGAAAGTTTGTGAGAACAGGTCAGTGAATTACATTCACCCCAGTGCTCAACTGGTACTTATTTTATCGACCCTGAAAGGACAAAAGGTAAAACTGACTTTGGTAGCATTTGAACTCAGAACGTAAAATTGGAAGAAATGTTAGAAATCATTTTGTCCAGCATGGTAACAAATGTACCAGCTTGCCACCTTTATCCACTTAATAACTATGAAAATGTTATTTCACTAAATTTCTCCTAATTCTTGATTATCTTAAAAATCAATTGTAATGCATAAAGGAAAATATCTCCAATTTTGTCCAGCATGATAATGATTCTACCAGCTTGCCATCTTTATCTACATAATAACAACGAAAATATTATTTTACTACATTTCTCCAAATTCTTGATTATTTTCAAAATTAATTGCAATGCATAGGGAAAATATCTTCAATTAGGAATATGGTCAAGAAATTATGAGAGAATAATGGAAGTGTTCCTTATTTGTTTCTGGGAATTTTTACTGCTGTAATTAGCAAACATAATAGAAGATTCTTCTTCATACATGTGTCCCTGCAATTCTTTCAATCTTAAATGACAATTCTAATTTATTTAACCCTTTAGCATTCGGGATTTCTCTGTAAAATGTAAAGCTTCTTTATTCACACTGACATGAATTAGTCATGTATTATCTTGTAGCTTTGAGCTTTTCAATAATGTGACGGTTTATTTCGAGAATAATATTGTAGGGCAAGTGTGAGAAATTGGATCAGGCCAGTTCAAAGGTTAACTGATATATATCAAGGAAGTAGCAGCATGGCTCTTAATCTTCAGAAAGTTTTGTCAAATCTGAACAATGCAACAAATAGATGAATAAACAAACAAGCAGTATAGAAGTTGGTTGAAAAAAATTTGAAAGACTCAAGTAATTAATTATGTATGCAGCAGTGTGTGTGTGTGTGTGTGTGTGTGTGTATGTGTGTGTGCATGTGCGTATGTGCATATGCGTATGTGCATGTATGGGTGTTTATGTGTGTATAAACATGCATATGTGTGTAGATATGTGTGTATGAGTGTCATGCACATATATGTAGTGGGGTGTTTGTGTATCTATACATATCTATATGTATACAGATATGTATGTGTGTGGCATGTATATGTGTGTGTGTACTTGTATGTATGTATGTATGTATGTATGTATGTATGTATAGACACACACATTGATGCATAAAGAGATATACAGACAGAGTGACAGACAAATAGAAAGACAGACTGATAGATGGAGAGAAAGAGGCATACAAATGAAAGAAGGGACCTGTCAACATGTTTCATAGAGTTTATATTTAATTGTATTAACAGGTCAACTCAGTTGTGACGAGAAAAAACACTCAATCAATTGGAAGCCTGCTTCTGAGTAACATGGCTTACACAGTTTCTGAGTAAGGGTGGTTACTATTGGACGATGAGTAAGATTGGTTCTCACTTGGTTGTTTATGAAAGTTTGTATCCAGGTATCATAATATTGATTTCAAATTTTGGAACAAGCCAGCAATTTCAAAGGAGGATGCTAGTTCAGTACATTGACCCCAGTGTTCAACTGGTACTTATTTTATCAACCCCGAAAGGACAAAAAGCAAAGTGGACCTTGGCGGAATTTGAACTCACAATGTGACGACAGACGAAATGCCACTTAGCATTTTGCCCAGGGTTTTAACGATTCTGCCAACTCTCCACCTTATTCAGGGATTATAATATTCATATATGATTTCATTATTTACTCTTAATACTGAAATCACAAACCAGAGTGAAAGACACTAGTTTTGCATGCTATTCATCTCTTGTCAGCCTCTTATCTTATCACAAGCCAATAGCAGTCTACCAAGTAGCACTCAGTAGCCAGTAGCAGCAATCATTTTCTGACAGCCAACACCAATTGCTGTTACCAATGCACCTCTGTGATTTGAAACAGCCAATGAGAATTACTCATCATCCAACATTAACCAGCCTTATCTAGAAGTTGAACAAGTCTTGTTACCCAAAAGAAAGTATCTAAATAATCAGGAGTGTTCTTGTGACTTCTGTAATACTATGAGTAATGTAATTCTGAGTTAAGCCATTAATAAAAATACACACATGCACACACATGAATGTATGTATATAGTAAAAGAGAGAGAGAATAAAAGAGAGGTGTGTGCATGTGTGTGTGTGAGATGTATATCACATATGTAATATATATATAAAATATTTCATATGTGTGTGGCTGTTTAGGTAGGTGCATATACATATGTAACTTTCTTTTTATCTTATAAGTACACACACACACTATATATATAGAGAGAGACAGATAGATAATTAAATTACCCACCTTGTATATTGAGGAATTTGGTTGACAATATTAGTAAACAGGTATCTTTGTTATCTTCTGATGAAGATGCTTTTATGGGTGCAGCTGAATATCAAAATGAAGTACTTAGAAATGGTGGGTTCTCTGATAAGATATGTGAAAAACCACTGGGAACACACAGTGTAAGAACAGGAATAGGAAAAGGAATACTTAGTGGTACAACACAGTATAAAACTAATGTAGCTAGAGAATTTCTTAATTTAATAGATCATCATTTTCTGCCAGGGCATAAGTATAGAAAAATATTGAATAAGAACTGTGTTAAGATTAGCTATTCAGCTTGCAAAAATTTGGGGTGTTACATCAGAAGTTATAATGCCATTAGGTTGAATAGAAGAGATGTAAACAGTAAAATAGCAAATACCATGCAACTGTAGAACAGTCCATTATATGGAAACTGTCCGGCAAAGTCAATAGTATCAGTGCAAAGGTTGAATCAAACAACAGTGATCAACCTAAAAACATATTGGGGCAATGGAACACACATTCCAAAACCATTATTACAAGTAAAAACATTCATTTGTCAGCCCCAGCAAAAAACGTGCTATGACATTATTGGAATTTATATGGTTCTTCTGTGAGACAAATCCTCATGAATTCAAAAAACACCTGGTCTGTTGTACCTAATGCACAAAACAGCAACTTCAAATCAAAGATGCGGTGTGACCTTTGAGTGAAAAACTGAGAATTTTGACTCAAGGTACCAATAGTTTGAGCAAAAAAAATAAACTGTTAACACCTTGTATGCATGCAGCTCAGTATTTTTTTCTATGTAAATTCATACCTCCTTTAATTTCATTCTGGTTCAAGAAAAAACGTTTGTTTTTTAAATGTTTAATTAAGAGGTTTCATTAATATGATTAATATGTTTTAATATGTGTGCATGTCTATATGTGAGTATATGTATATAAGCATACACATATATGTATACATGTATGCATATATGTATACATGAATATATAATTCTGTGTATATATGTATGTCTATATATGTATGTTTATGCATCTGCACAGGTGCATGTAAAATGAACACCTGCATACACACTGATTGCTTTTTGAAAACATTAATTAAAAAGTATTCATTGAAAGTATTAATTAAAAGTTTTATTTTGGAACATTGCTTAAATAGCAATGCAATTTCATGACTTAAATTGTATGCAGTTTATGACATTTATGATAATACTATCATGAGAACCAGAAATGAAATCAAAAGCATGAGCTTGAAGCAGCCATTTTCACACGTGTCAATTGCAAAGGTGTTTAAATGAAAGACCATAAGGACGAGCTTTTCCTTCAAACTTTGACTTCGTATTTCAAAAAATATTCAGACAGTGGATATTTAAAAGAAAACCAGGCTCAATTTACCAGCTGCTGATCAGAAATGAGCAACTCTGAGGACTGGAAATCAGAGCTTTTCAGTCGTTGTGTATTAAAGAATACTTTGCATTTGTATTGAGTCTTGTAATCTATTGCTTCTGGTGAATCAACAGACACCTATATAATATATATATATATATATATATTCAGTTGAAATTAACCAATTTTGCAAAACACTAAATATAAATGATTTTAAAGTTTATAATATAATGAAAGAAGAAACTACGGGAGATTTTTTATAAAATTTTGTATTTCTTAATGCAAGTTTTTTTTAATTTTCTTGTTTTCATACTCATGGAATGGATGAAGACAATGGATATTACGTTTTTTTTTCTTCTTTTTTTTTTTATTAAAGTTCCGTTTAAGGATCAAAGTTGGAGAGGATATTAATTTATTCTTTAGTAAGGGGTAAACCAGAGTTTGATGGAATCAAATCTCAGTATATTATTACTGCTTGGTTAATTTATTAATTTCACCACCCCCTACTCCCAGCCACACAACATCCCCTTTACACATCAATAGTAAATCAAAATCAATGTCGGCAAACTTTGATCTCAGAAGTAAGAGGCACTTATCACATCATGGTTGATATTCTCCTTCTAAGTTCTGAGCATTGATTCATTTGAGACCTGGTGGTCTTTAGTTCCATGCCTTGCTGCAAAAAATCAGATGAAAGAGAAATTTTCCTCCATCTCTGGGATAAGACAGAAGTCTTTTGTAAGTCACATTCCCAAATAAACTGACAATATTACCGAAAAGTTCAGTGAGCAATGGAATATCTATAACAATTCACAACAGATGACTTATGAGTCATGTGTCATGAGTCATGTCTTATGTTATGAGCCATTAGTTATGTGTTACTTTTAACTTATTTGAATCATATCCTAGTTTAAAAATATCTTTGGCATGTAATGTATATAATAAAAGACACTTAATACCTATTTAATTAGTTATGTTAACATTTGTCAGGGGATTCATATATGGTTAACATAGATAAAAATAGCATATTTGACATAACTAAACCTAGCACTAAATTCTTTAAAATATTACTTGTTATAATAAAGGTTTATTAAAATACATACATACATACACGTATATGTATGTATGTATGTATGTATGTATGTATGTATGTATGTATGTATCTGATATATCTGGAGTATGGTGCAAGATAAACCTTTTTTTCACAACACACAACCATTCTAGAATGTTGAGAAAAAAACAGTTTACCTGAAATCACACCACAGATATAACAAACAAGGAAAACTATTTCAATGTATAATAAATATATTAATTAATAACTACAAAGGTATATATATAGCTATTAGAGATAATATTCTCTAGGAGGAACTCAATCAAATAGCATTCTCTCTCTGATGAGAATAAAACAAGATTTGAAAGAGACTGGTAATGATGGTTATTTAGAATTGTTGCAGAAAGAAGGCTTACTCACACTACAGATATGGTGGAGAATGACTGCAGTTTAGTGCATAATTGGTTCATGCATACATACATATACATGTGTGTGTGTGTGTGTGTGTGTGTGTGTATATATATATATATATATATATATACACACACACACATACATATATACACACACATACACAAATACACACACACACATATATATTTATGCACATACACACATATGTGTGTGCACATATACATATATATCATCATCATCATCATCTTTTAATGTTTATTTTCCCTGTTGGATGGTTTGACAGAATCCACCAGGTCCAAAGAAAACCATCCAATCCATACCAGCACAGAAACTCATCTTCCATGCTTGCATGATAATGATAGTGATGATATGTATATATATATATTTAGTACATATATAATTGATTATCAAAATATGAAAAAATACTACATCAGATATAACAAGCAGGTGCAAGGTGTGAATACAAAACATTGCTTGCTTTCAAGAATCCCTATGACCATTTCCTGATTTTGTTTTCCTGTTTGTTGATGTATTTGAGTTGACTTTTCGGTAATTTGTCAAAGAATAGGAGGCCGGCAGCCCGTTCAATTTTCTCAATGTCTATAGTGAAATACTTTAGTAACTTATCATCAGTTTGAGCCTCATTGGGAAGCATGAAAGACAATAGTTCATATTCCCCTTCATTGTTCTCAATCAACACTACTTTGAAGAAATGGGTTGGTACCGCCACGTGGTTTTTACCGATCACTTCATATTTGATGTAAACTTTTCCATCAGGTGCCGCTCTGCAACAACAACAAAAAAAACAAGCTTAACCCTTTAGCATTCAGATTATTCTGTCAAATGTAATGCTTATTTACTTGTATTGTTTTGAATTAAACATGCATTATCTGATAGCTTTGAGATTTTGATGATGTAATTGTTTATTTTTAGAATGAAATTAGAGGGTAGATGGGAGAGGCCATGTCTGACCAGTTTGAGCATAAAACAGGTAGAATATTTTGGTTGGACGTGGTCTGTTTGAATGTTAAATTGTTAAAGGTTATGATGAAAAGAAAATTCTATGTGTACATGTGTAGAAGTCTGTTTGTGTTTGTGTATGTATTGGTATTCTGAAAAGCTTTATATCATCAAGTCTCTTCTGTTTAATATAATTTTCTAAAGAAAATTTAGTAGGAGTTATGTACTGGAAAGTTCTTAAAATTTTTTTGAGTTTTTATGATGTGGTTTTCACAACATATTCTGTCAAACATCTAAAGAAGAGAAGAAAGTTTCAAATCTTGAAAAATACTTAATTGTCAATATGTCATAAACCAAAGTCACAAATTAATAAGTGGGGTGGACAAATTTCTATGCCATGTGGAAAGTGATAGTGAACAATATGTTGGAAGGAACTAAGTAGGACGCCAATGCTGTGTAATTAGTACAAGAAATAGATACATAAAAATGCATTGGGATTTCTGCAAGAGAGAGAGAGAGAGAGAGAGAGAGAGAGACATAATTCCAGATGTGATACACTGATGGGAACATTCAGCAGCAGAAACACTCAGGAAATAAAGTGTGTCAACTGTTCATAGAGCTTCTTAGATGTTTCTTTACCCACCTGTCCATGTCTGAAGATCACAAGGAATAGCAACATGCCCTCAATTGAATATGTAAACCAATCCTTGATGTTGTGGGGATTTTCTTCCTTTTGGCACTTAGTAGTTCTAAAGCCAAAGTCAGTCTGAGGAATCTGGCCCCACTTTTTAGAGGTGGAGATTTCACCACAGTGACACAACAGGCTAAGACAGCTGTGGTGACCAGCTAGCTGTAGATTTTACATTGGGGGTGGCCTTCTTTGAAATGAATTGCCTTACAGGGCTGAAGAACTCTACCAACCCAGGAGTTGCTGAAAGAGTGTCAAAGAGGGCACCAGAGCACCTAAAGGACTTCACTCCTCAATTCGCAGTTGAGGTTGACACACCCTGGTCTTTTTCTTTCCTAAGACACTCAAAAGGCAATGAGGGTTTGTGTTTGGAGCTTCTTCCATAAAATGCTATAATTAATCCATAGCTGGGATCTTGACAAGTGCCAGTGCTCTGGGTTAGAGCACACTTGGAGACAATAGTGACTAAGAAATGGTTCCACACTCATTAAAACCTTGGGACTCCTGAACTAGAGCCCCACTACCAGATGCAGTTTAAAGTCATACCTAGGGCAATATCCATGTTTATATACCCACCAAAACAATGAATAATATAGCCATCTAAATTGTGGTGTATACCCATCAGAACCATGTATATTTACCCATGTAAACAACATATATATATTTCACGTGCCACCAGCACAAGTGCCTTACTGGCACTTGTGCTGGTGGCACATAAAAAAAACATTCAAGTGAGATCATTGCCAATGCCGCTGGACTGACTCCTGTCTAGGTGGCACATAAAAAGCACCATTTGAGTGTAGCCGTTGCCAGTACTGCCTGACTGGCCCTTGTGCTGGTGGAATGTAAAAATACCCACTACACTCTTGGAGTGGTTGGTGTTAGGAAGGGCATCCAGCTGTAGAAACTCTACCAGATCAGATTGGAATCTGGTGCAGCCATCTGGTTTGCCAGTCCTCAGTCAAATTGTCCAACCCATTCTAGCATGGAAAGTGAACATTAAACGATGATGGTAATGATACAATGTTTGTGTGTGTGTACCTAACTAAATACTCTCTATATACCCATCTAGAGCATATACATACATATGTGCATGTGAGTGTGTGTGTATGTGAGCATATGTGTGTGAGTGTGTGTGTGTATATACCTAGCTAAATCTGTCTATATACCCATTTAAACCATGTCTATATGCTCATGTAAACCATGTATATATACCCATCTAGACCATATTTATATACCCCTCTAATCAATAAGTATATACCCACCTAAACTATGCCCGTCGTGGTGATGATGGTGGTGGTGGTGGTGGTGGCGGCAGTGATGATGAAGACAATGATCATGATGAAAATCATCTATATCATCATGAGTGGTTGCAGAGGCACCAACAGCAACACACACACACGCACACACACAAACACACATACATAAAATTTATTTGAATGATAATAATATAGTTCCCCCAAGGAATACAACAGTGTTATTGAATTGATTATTTTATTTTATTTGTTTTTTCGTTTACAATTCTAACAAGCCAGTACTTTAGACAGTGGACACAAACAAGCCTTGTTTAAATTATAACAGTTCATAATTTAGGTTAGCAACAATGGTTAATCAATAGTTGCCATAGTGACACTTTGTAACGAAGTAGAACATCATGCTGTCATCAATTACAAACTCAAGAATCAGCAGATAAATTTGTAAAAATTAATGTCATTGTTACTGAATTTCTCTGCTTATAAAATTACAGAAGAGTTGGGATAGATTGAAGTGTTTGTTCACCTCTCCATCTGTATATCTGTTTGTCGGTCACTGTTTGCCTGTCAATCAGTCCAACAGTTTGTAGCTCTCTCTCTCTCTCTCTCTCTCCATGTATCTATCTGTCTGTCTGTCTGTCTGTCTATCTATACATCGATTTATCTGTCTATCAATCTATCTATCTACCCTTCTATTCATCTATCTACATACTTCTCTCTAAATATATATGTGTGTTTGTGTGTGTGTACATACTTACACACACACACACACACACACACACACACACACACACACACACACACATACACACACACAAATCACTAAAAGTAGTCTTCCTTATTCTGGCGGTTAGAAAGTCTAGTATTAGAAGAGAAGTTTATGGGTGATTACAGAGGATTATGGAAGGTTTTTCAGGTACCGACAAAGGTTTATGCAAGATATTATCAGATAATAACTTGTAATTGGTTCTGTTATTGGCTGCAGAAAGACACTTCAGAGCTCATACAAAGTAAAGCAGTGAACTGTTAATAGAAGCAGGCTATAAAGTTATGGGATTGTACTAAAAGCCAATGGATTAACCTGTTAGCATTTAGATTGCTCTGTGAGATGTTGTACTGTGAGATGTTGTACCCAAGTACTAATACAGCCCTTTCTCTCTCTCTCTCTCTCTCTCTCTCTCTCTCTCTCTCTCTCTCTCTCTCTCTCTCCCTCTCTCTCTCCACACCTTGTATGTCCCACTGGGTCAAGAGTAAGAGAGCTGAAAGGGTGTCTTGTGACACATAGACACTTAAAACAATTAGTAAAAGCATGGTGTATGTCATCATGTCATACTTGTTTGCAAGTAACAGCAATGATTTTTTTATATATATATATACATGTATACATGTATGTATTTGTTTGTGATAATGCATGTGTGTATATATATATATATATATGCATGTTTGGCTGAATAGCTGTATGTGTACATACGTCTGTATCCATACACATATGTATATTTACGCATATATGTTTAACACAGCTATATTGTTTGAATACCACAAGCAATATCACAACTTTCTCCTTCTTCATCCTCTTCTTTTTCATCTTCCTCTTTTTCTTTATCCTTCCCCTTCCCTTACTTTATGCAATAAAATTCTTAAATAATACAGTTCTCCTGCCTTTGGAATGACAGCATAAACATGACCAAATATTTCTTGTTTGAAAACATTCAACTGGCCTTCAACTTTTTTTCTTGCTTTCTTCTTTGCCATTCTGTGTTACAACTGTTCCGAGTAGAATTTTTGGGTGACTACAGAGGATTATGGAAGGTTTTTTCAGGTACTTCAACATAAAGTAATGTTTTTGCAAATTCATCATTGATGTACAATAAAAAGAATTCTATTAACTCATTAGCATTCAGATTGCTCTGTGAGATGTAGTACTTGTTCAGTTACATTGGCTGACCTGAAGCTATAATAGAAGACACTTGTCTAAGGTGCCATGCAGTGGGAGTGAACTTGGAACCATGTGGTTGGAAAGCAAGCTTCCTACAATCAAATCATCAAACCGCTAATATGTGTGACCTAGCAATATGTACCATGCTTTTGTGCATTGTTTCAGAGAGACTTAGAAATAATAATATTTCTATTTATAAAAAGAATTCTGTCAATTTTATAATCATATGTCATTCACTGACAGCCATATATAACTTCATAATTTCCTTGTTCATCCGGTAGATGAATTTTCAGTCCCACTATTGTAATGCTCTTTCTTGAATTGAAAATCCTAAAATGGATGCAACTGCTTCAGAAGGTCCAATATACCTACCCATTAGATATTGACTAATTTTGTTATCATTGTTTATTTGAACAGCAGCTTGTTCATTTCCTTTCAGCATGTACTTGATGACATACTTAATTGACCTCACTGAGGCAATGATTTCAAAATTGCAGTGGCATTTGAATGTTTTTAAAAGAATTTCATTATAAGGTACAACCCATTTGTTGTTGATTATTTTTCCATTCTTAGAGATTCAACTGATTGCAACTTATCTTTGTCTATAAAAAGATAGGTTTCTCTGTCTGTTTTTCTGCCTTTTGATTTAGATGATAAAGATTAATATTTTATTTTAAATAAAATAGTAATTTTCCCCTTTAAGAAAAAAAAAATCAAGTACCTGTGATTTAAAAATATCTCAAAAATATTGGGAGGATTTCTATCTTTCAAGTCCATGGCTCTTTCAAGTCCACAGCAGGATAGACAGTGTTAGATGACATGAATCTTCTAAGTGTCAACATTTCCAACTAGATTTTTTTTCCTTAAAGGAGGAAATGACTATTTTATTTGTAATCTTTATCCTCTTAATCAAAAGGCAGGGAAACAGACAGATAAACTTTTAGTATAATATACATAAATACATAATACTGTGTGTGACAATCCCATAAACATGACAGATCATTAGCATGTCATTGTGGCTACTTAAATTAAGTGTACTAATTTAGGAGATCACGAGTTGTGATATTGTTAAATGAAGTGGTTAGAACAGCTACACAGTTTACAGTAATGTGACATCTGAATCCTGATGGCAATATATTACAACTTTCAGATAACAGAAGAGATTGAAGAAAATTCAGTGCTGGAACTAAACAGAAGTTTAAGCTTGGCCACCACTAATATGTGTGACCTAGCAATATGTACCATGCTTTTGTGCATTGTTTTAGGTGCCTACATAGTTGTGAGCAAATACAGATACCCTCTGAGCTTTCCCATCCTTAATCCAGTAGAACACCAAGGTTGTGAGTGTTAGAGCAGAAGTTCTCAATGATTTTTCATCTATAGACCCCTTTGATTACTATTTTATTCTGGTGGACCCCCATAGCCATTCAATGTTTAGATACTAGTTTTATAGAAATTCCTTTCAAAATTCCTATTTTGTTTTTCAAACATTAACGTCTGAAGGTTGGACTATGTAAAATGTTAGAGAAAGAAACCTAGCTGATTCTTGCAATACATACCACTACATACATCAAAGACAAATTTTTTTCAGGAGCCCTAAAAATACTATTGTGGACCCTAAAAAGTCTTATACAGAGCCTCAGGGGCCATGTGGGCCCCAGACGAGAACCACTAAGAAGGATGCCATAGGCTGTTACTCATTTTCAGCTAAGTAGAATGGAGCAATGTGAAATGAAATGACTTACTCAAGAACACAAGCCATAATACACTCCAGGTATCAAACCTTCAACTTTATGACTGTGAACCTAACACTTTAACCATTTGGCTGCATGCCAAACTTAAAATGATAATGAACATATTGCACACAGTGCTCAGGTGCACTACAACTCACCAGAAAAAATAAACATAGGGGACAGAAAGTGTCAATAAGGCAAGTAAATAAAGACAACAATGAAAGCTAGAAGTGCATGCAGTGTACACAGAATAAATCACAAAGAGGCAGAAGAGTGAACAGTATAAAGCAAAAAGTCTTAGAAAGAAAGTGGGGGCATAGGCACACCAGGGGTAGTGTTCACAAATTTCAAGAAGCTTTTTACGAGCCACCAGCACAGGAGCCAGTCAGGCAGCACTGGTAGCGATCACACTTGAATGGTGCTTTTAACATGCCACTGGCACTGGTGCCAACCGAGCAGTACTGTCATCGGCCATGACAGCAATTTCACTTAACTCAACAGGTCTTCACAGGCGCAGTTTATTGCCCAATAATTGAAGGGTACTCTTAAATGGGTTGGTTATGCTGCACTGGCATAGGCCACGGTTATGGTCTCACTTGGCTTGCTGGGTCTTCTCAAGCACAGCATATCTCCAAAGGTCTCTGTCACTTGTCATTGCCTCGGTGATGCCCAATGTTCAAAGGTCATGCTTCACCATCTCATCCCAGGTCTTCCTGGGTCTACCTCTTCCACAGGTTCCCTCTACTGCTAGAGTGTGATACTTTTTCACACAGCTGTCCTCATCCATTCGCAACACATGACCATACCAGTGCAGTCATCTCTCTTGCACACCACATCAAATGCTTCTTAAGTCCAACTTTTCTCTCAGAGTGCTTACACTCTGTCGTATATGCACACTGACATCACACATCCATGCTTCACAGTCATGTAGCATGGCTGTTTGCACACATGCGTCATACAGTCTACTTTTTACTCTGAGCGAGAAGCCCTTTGTCCCCAGCAGAGGTAGGAGCTCTCTGAACTTTGCCCAGGCTATTCTTATTCTAGCAGCTACACTTTCAGAGCATCCACCCCCACTACTGTCTTGGTCACCTAGGTAACAGAAGTTATCAACTACTTGTAGTTTTTCTCCCTGGAATGTGATGGAAGCTGTTTTCTGCTCATTTTCAGTGTTTATTGCTCCTCAGCATTTGCCACACACAAAAACTATCTTCCCAATTAGCCTCCCTCTGTTATTGCCTGAAGGACTATGTTGAATAAGTGGGGGCTGAGGACTGATCCTTGGTGGACCCCTACTCCTACCTGGAATTCTTCACTATACTCATTGCCAACCCTCATCTTACTGACAGCGTCCCTGTACATAGCTTGTACAGCTCTCACTAACCATTCATCTATCCCTAGTTTTCTCATTGACTACCAGATAAGGGATTGGGGGACCCTGTCAAAAGCTTTCTCCATGTCAATGAAAGCTAGGTACAGAGGTTAGTTTTTGATTAGGTTATTTCTCCTGCATCTGTCTTGTCAGAAATATAGCATCAGTGGTGCTTTTCCCTGCCACAAACCCAAACTGCATTTTGTCTAAACTGATTTTCTCCCTAATTAGTTGGGCTATGACCCTCTCCGTGACTTTCATTACCTGATCCAACAACTTGATACCTCTGTAATTATTTGTATCTAATGCATTACCTTTACTATGGTACTGCTACACCAGCCATTGGGTATGACTCCTTCATGTATCACTTGATTGACTATTCGAGTTGACTAGACTATAGCTGACACCGCCAGATATTTTAAGCATCTCTGCGGTAATTCCTGATGGGCCGGGGGCTTTCCCTGTCTTCATACCCTTAATTGTTGTCAATCTGGTTAGCTGGTCCCTCTGTTGGGTCAACATTCAGCAGACTCTCTTTCTCCCATTCACTCTCTTCATTTAGCAACCTTTCATAGTAGCGTCTCCAAGTCTCTCTCCTTGCAGCCTCATTAAATGCAAGTGAGCCATCATTTATGCGGACACATTTCTCTCCTATGATATTATGATTATCTCTCCCACACTGCCTTGCAACACAAAACACCTCAAGTGTTTGGTCCTCATGACATAGAACATTGGCAAATTTTTCCTTATCTGCTTCCCCTCTGGCTAAATAAACCTGTCTCCTAGCTTCCTTTCTGGCAGTCTGATACAATTCCCTGCTACCACCATTCTTCCAGCCCTTCCATGCCTGTCAACTACATTGCTCCACCACCATGTTACCTTGAGTCAAGAGGGGATATACTTATAAATCAACTTAAATACCATTCTTGAAAATAGATTCCTAAATAAGAAATAAAGACATTCCATGTGTGTGTGTGTACATATATGTGTATATATCACAAAGACATACTTGCAAAATTCACATTATGTGCATAGTCCTTTGAGAATTTAGCAACAAGGAATATCACATCAGAAAATACTGCCAACACAGTAAGACAGTGACATTTAAAAGAATGTGTATGTGCAGCTTTGGGATATGTGTGTGTGTGTGCGCGCGTGTGTGTGTGTGTGTGTTTGGGAACACAACCTGTATATACATACGCTCAACATGTATATACATACACATATACATATATAAATATTATAAACATTTACATATATACATGTCTATACATACACAAGCACACATAAACTCATATTCATATGACTGTATGTATAATCACCATCATCATCATCATCATTATTTTAATGACTACTTTCCAAACTAGCATGGGTTAGACAGAATTCAGTGAGACAGACTTTCTACAACCAGATGTCTTTCTTGTCATCAACCCTCATCCATCTCCATTCAAATGGTTGAATTCAGTAAAAGAATGAAGGAAATGCATAAACATATGTGAGCATATGTGTATGTCTGTGTATGTGTGTATGTATATGTATATATATATATACATATATATATAATATATACATGTGTATATATGTGTGTATATATATATATATATATATATATATATATATATATATATATATATATATATATATATATATATATATATATATACACACACATATGTGTGTGTGTGTATGCATACACACATACACACATGCACATGCACACAGGCACTAATTAATTAATTTGCCTAGAAGTCAGATTTGAATGATTAATGGAAGAATTACAATAGTCATTTAGGTTTAAAGAGATTAACTTATTGGGATCAACACTTGTTTACACATTATGATTAAAAACAACATAACACTGCATCTGTGTGTATTAATAAACCAGGAGATAGCTAATATGACTTTCAAGGAACAACACAGGCAGCAGCAACAGATACAAGAACAACAATAATGAAAGCAGTGCCAGTGGAAATGAAAAATTAATATTTTGATGAAGTAAAAATATATTAAAACTCATCATAATTGCAAGAACACTATTTTTTGACATTTGTAAAATTTGCAGCACCAACCAAAACATATGGTTGTGAATTTTACTATGAGAAATGTACTAAAATGACTCCACATACTATAAGTCTGACACCCAACAACAGTTATCCCTTATAGAAAAAGCAGTAAGGGAACAATTAAGAAGGGAACAATATAAGAAGGTTGTTATTAATGCTTGCTTCCTTCTTTTCTTACTCAAAACTGATTTTATCCACAGTTATAAATTATTCACAAGACATAGTTGTATAGTAAAGAAGTTTGCTTCCCAACCACATGGTTTTGTGTTCAATCCCATGATGTGGTACTTTGGGCAAGTGTCTTCTACTATTGTCCTGGACCAAACAAAACCTTGTAAGTGGATTTGGTAGACAAAAACTGTATGGAAATTATCGTATATCTACATATTTATATATATACATATATATATATGGACAGAAACTGTATGGAAAATATCATGTACATAAAAGGTTTCTCTCTAAGGCATCTCCTTTGCTTTTGTATCAGTTTACAATAACACTACTACACCAGTCATTGATATGACTCCTCATATGACTTGATTTATTATCTAGACGGTAATTCTGTACCCTACCTCATTAGTTATTTTGAGCATCTTTGTAACAATCCCAGATGGACTTGCAGCTTTCCCATTCTTCTTCTGCTTTATTGCCTTATGTATTATGTTGCTATCACCTGAATTGCTGGTCCTTTGGTAAGATCAGTACAATGTAGCCCCTCTTCATTCCATACATTCCCTACATTCAACAGCCTCTGGTAATAGCACTTCCACACCACTTTCTTATCTTCCATATCAGTGGCAAGTAAGCCTTCATCATTTTGAATACACTTCTCGCCAATGGCCTCCTGGTTCTCTCTCACACACTACCTCACAATCCTGAACACTTCACACCTCAGATCCTCACACTGGAAGACATTTGCAAATCTCTTCCTCTCTGCCTCACCCTTAGTCAAATCTGTCAATCACCAAGCTCTCTTCTAGCTCCTTAATAATGCTCCCTACTACCACTACCTTCCAGGTTTTCCATATCTGTTTCTTAGCTTTTACTGTCCTATCAACTGCATCATTCCATGTTCCATTTACATATTTACATGTTACTTTTGGCTTGATTGGAACTTTGCTCCAACCACATATCTATTCAGTGGACCTGAGCAAAGTATATAACTATACCAATACACACACGCGTGTGCGCGTGCATGCTAGGGGAGGGGGGAAGCGTGCGTATGCATATCCAAAGTTATGTGTGTGAGCATGTGTGTTGTTTGAGAGTTCATATTTCCCTTGCCTTCAATGGTTTGTAAATTATGCTTTCTGATGATATTATTTGCTTGTAGTCCACTATAAAAGCATATCTGAGAAGTCTGTTGTTCAATAGCAGGGAGATTATTATCCCATTTGAAAACATAAGGGGATTGGCAACAGGAGGAAGGACATCCAATCATAGAAACTCTGCCTTAACCCTTCAGCATTCACATCATTCTGTCAAAAGTAATGCTTATTTAATTTATTCACATTGCTTTGAATTAATCATGCATTTTTTTTTTGTAGTTATGAGATTTTGATGAGGAACTGTTAATTTTATAGAATGACATTGTAGGGTAGGTGTGAGAAATCAGATCTGGCCAGTTGGAACAGTAGAATATTTTGGCCAGATATGGCCGGTTTAAATGCTAAAGGGTTAATGGATTCTTGTTTCATCCATACAAGAATGGAAAAGTAGACTATAAAACAAAGATGATAATGATAATGATGATGAAACTGGATTAGATTTCAAACAACAGCTAAAGTCTAAACCTAAATCAAAAACATACTATTGAGGCATAATTCAACCATAGTGGTTAATATTTCTTTGAACTGGATGCTCCAAATATTGGATCGTCCCATAAATAATGCAGTTTTTATACTTGTTTTATTTTTCAAAATTAAGATAAACAAAGTTCTTTTTTAATCTAAAATATACTCTCCTTCATTTTCTACAATGCTCTTCCATCTATCTGGTAGATTTGCAAAGCCTCACTACCAAAATTCACTTGTCCATGACGAAAAATACTCCTCCATTATTGTTCTGACCTCATCTACAGAATTCATATTTTTTCCAAATGATTTTGAAGACTTCGGAATAAATGATAATCAGATGGGGCAATGTCTAGTGAATATGGTGGGTGGGGCATCATTTCCCATTCAAACTGCTCCAGCCTTTGGAATGTCATCCTTGCTGTATGTGGCCAAGCATTATCCTGATGGAGAAACACCTTTTGTCTTGAACGGTCGTTTTTCTTCTAATGTTGATGTAAGCCACTCAAGCTGCTCACAGTAGATCTCTTTTGTTATTGTTTGGTTTGGGTTTAAAAGTTCAAAGTGAACTAAACCTTTCATATCTCACCAATCAGATAGCAACACTTTACATCGGTGAAAACCTTCTTTAACCTGGGTTGCCGGTGCTTCTCCTTTCCCTACCCACTGTCTTTGGTGCTTGACATTTTTATAGAGAACCCATTTCTCATCACCAGTCACTATTCAGTCCAAAAATAGTCCATACATGAGACATGACAACAAAGAAGAGCATACATTCACTCTCTGCACGCAATTAGACTCGGAAAGTTTGCGAAGAACCCATTGACCCAATTTTCTGACTTTTCTGATGGCATGCACATGTCGATGAATGACTGAATGGGCAAATCCAAGCTTCTCTGCTAGTTCCTCAATAGTTACAATGGGATTTTGTTCCACCAAGGTTTGCAGGATGTCCTCGTTGAGCTCTACAGATCATCCAGGACATGGCTTGTCTTCTAGGCTGTAGATTCCTGCTCAGAATTTCTGGAACCACTGTTGACACCAGCTTATGCTTATTGTCCCCATATACTGCATTAATATTCCTCACACTTTGCATTCCGTTGTTGCTTTTATTGAACTCATCATCATCATCATCATCATCGTTTAGCGTCCGTTTTCCATGCTAGCATGGGTTGGACTCATAAAGCAAAATATGCCAAATATGTTCCTTTGTCACTTCCATTATAGCTTTAAAAAAATAACTTAAAATCGAATTGCACTCTTCAAAACTTGCACTAAGAATAAGGACAAGGTAAAATTACTACCTACTTTTATAGCAAGTTGATGCAGGTAGTTTATCCTGTACCCCTCTGATTATTAGTTCATACAATTGAAAAAAATACATTATTTATGGGATGACCTATTATAAATGAATAAAACTGTCTGACTTGTGAAAAAGCAATCCAGTGTGAACGGGACAAAAAAGTAATAAAATTCATCATACAGGAGATGACCATCATCATCATCATCATCATTTAACGTCTGCTTTCCATGCTAGCATGGGTTAGACAGTTTGACTGGAACTGCACCAGGTTGCAATCTGATTAGGCATGGTTTCTATAGTTTGATGCTTTTCATAATGCCAACCACTCCAAGAGTGTAATCAGCACTTTTAATGTACCATTTACATGTCACCAGTAACAGCCACAACTACAATTTCATAGGTGCCATTTATATGATACTGGCTATGGCCATGACTACAGTTTCACTTGGTTTGATGAAGGAATATCTCTACTTCATACAACTCTGCTTTATGGTACTCCATCAGTACAACAACAAGGGTTCCAGTTGATCTGTTTAATGGAAGCCTGCTCGCGAAATTAATGTGCAAGTGGCTGAGCTTTACATAGACACGCATACTCTTAATGTAGTTCCCAGGGAGATTCACCATGACACAGAGTGTGACAAGGATGGCTCTGTGAAATACAGGTATTACTCATTTTTGCCTGATGAGTGGACTGGAGCAACATGAAATAAAAGTGTCTTGCTCAAGGACACAACAGGCCGTCAGGTATCAAACTCACAATCTTATGATTGTGAGCTGAATATCCTAACCACTAGACCATGTTCCTTCACTCTACTTCATGTAATATAGATAACAAATGTTGCCTGTGTGGTGTATTTTCTGATATAATACATCACATTGTATCAAGGAAACCTACCCGAGCTCTTACAAAATATATTTGGAAATCTAATAACATACTAAAACTGATTTACTTATGTCTAGTCTAATTTTAGTCTGTTTGAGAAAAACCTCACTAGTATTAATTTGAAACTTTAATTGCCTTAGATAATGACAATGTGAAAATATTATGGAACTTTGTGATACACTAAAGAGTATACAAAGAACCACATTTATGATGATGATACTCATTTATAACTAATGCACAATGTCAAGACAAGAAGACAAAAATGTACAAGCTCATACACACACACACACAAATACAGACACATGTGTGCACACACACGCACGCACACACACACACACACACACACACATACACTCACAACAGTCTTCTTTTGGTTTCCATCTACAAAATCCACTTACAAGGCTTTGATCATCTAGGGCTATAAAAGAAGACACTTGCCCAAGGAGCTGCATTATGAGACTGAAGCTGCAACCATATACCCGAAAAACAAACTTCTTAAACACACAGCCATGCTTGTACCAAATGGAAAACAGTGGGACCTGGAAATGTTCAAGATTACTGGTTAAAGAAATTGAGCTCTTTTCAAGAAAGAGACTGACCTACAATTAGAACCCCTATCTTGCCCAGGATATCAATCATCTGGAAGCCGTTCAGCGACGTGCAACCAAAAGAATACCCTCCATCAGGCATTTGCCATATCCTGAATGCCTTACATCCCTGGGCATGGACACATTGAAACTCTAACGTCTGGCAGCTGACTTGGCAGACACCCATAAAATTATCAACCATCGTACAAACAATAACTCTGAGCACCTTTTCAAACTCCACCCATCTAACACCCGTGGACATATTTACAAAGTCAGAAAACAGCACAGCTCCCATGACTTCAGGAAACATTTTTTCATGCTGAGAGTTGCTGAAGCATGGAACAAACTGCTGGCATCAGTTGTTAGTTGTCGGAGCACTGCATCCTTCAAAACTTCCATGCCTTCTGAGATTCGCCAACACTACACCTGATTTTCTCCCCTCCATACACACACAAGCATGTATCTGACTCATGCATTGTTCGCTTTCCAGACATTTGTACATTACTGCATATACCCTGACAAGTTGTGGTGCACCTGAGCACTGTATACAATAATTTCATTATTATATATTATATTATAGATAGCATCTTAGATGATAAAATAATTTGTTGCTATTATGTTAAACTGTTGTATGTCCAAATTTGGCCAAATGCATTTTTTTCAATATCTAACTTTGGTTGAAATAGTCAATTGTTTTGGTTAAACTATCATCTCTCCAGCTGCTTCAGATGCCAAAATATGAAAATTATACAACGGTTTAGCAGTTTTCAAAAGTGTAAGTTCCACATACAACAGTTTTGCAAAAATATTTCTGAATGAAAATATCATACATAATGTAGAGCTATGATTTTATGCACCCAGCAAAGTATTATTGTTAAGTTGAAACTTTTGATAATGTAAAAAGAAATGGAATGGTAAAACTATTTCTTCATTTTCTGAAAAAGCAACATTTTGAACTTATGACACTTTTGCATAATAGCAATGAACTGATATTGTCATGGATGAAACACAGGAAAACTATTCTGTGCTTAAAAGATGCAGTAACAGGAAACAGTGTTGATAATTTCTGTCCAGTATCATAGTTTTGACTTATGTAGAAATTACTAACCAGAATGATTGCAAAAATCTATGTATGCTTTCTTGGAGAAAGAGCAAATACTACGTGATGATCAAAATGACTGTTATACAAGACAGTCAGTTACTGGTTGACAAAGTATTGCTAAAAAATTATAAGAGGGAATATATCAGTTTAGTGATGGATAAATTGATATAGTCTGATGACAGACTAAAAAAAAAGCATGAAAGACCAGTGCACTGGCAGAATCATTTTTAGAGCTTTGCAGTATTTATTCTGGCACTTTACATTCTGAGTTCAAATCACAGTGAGGCCAATTTTGCCTTTCATCTACTCAGGGTCAATAAGATAAAGTACCAAACCTAGTATTAGGAACGATTATCGTCAACTATTTCTCACTCCCCAAATGCTTGGTCTTGTGCCTGTGTTAGAAACAATGCTTATTTTGGTCTTCATCATCACCTTCAACATTTACTTAAAATAAAATTAAATGAAACAAATTTATCACTTGTATAACGTTTCCCATAACTACTTTGTCACATACTACCTCTCCTCTTGACACCAAGCCTAGTAGTGTACTCATCTTCCACCTCATATTTAACTCTCCCTGTATTTCTCTTCTACTCTCTCTCTCTCTTTCTCTCAGTACAATGTAAAGCATAACTGGAGAAAGCAACCAACCAACACACCAACAAACAAATATTATATCAGTTTTTATTAAATAGAATTGATGTCTAAATAATGCCTTGCAAGTAAGAGGTAGCAGCCAAGACTTTTTCTCAACACGGTTTCAATGCAGGCAGTTTGTCAGTCTCATAATATAATTAACTGTAGGTTATGCAGGAGAGAAGACTGCATTAGTATGGTCATGTGATGCATATGGACGAGGACAGCTGCATAAAGAGGTGCTGATCTCTAAGTATGGAAGGAACCTGTGGGACAAGGTGGTGAAATGTGATCTTTAGATGATGAGTCACACAGAAGTGATGACAAGTGACTGGGACTACTGGCAAATTGCTGAGCTTGAGAAGACACATCAAGCTAAGTGAAGTCATGGTTGTGGCCAGTGTCAGTGACACATGAATGACACCTGTGCCACTGATACATAAAAAGCACCCAGTATACTCCATGGAGTAGTTAGCAATAAGAATGTGCAGTGTCAGTGTGCATGTACAACAGTGTCTTAAGAGAAAAATTGAGTATAAGAGGCATCAGATGTAGTATGCAGGAGAGAAGACTGCACAGGTATGATCATGTGATGTGTAAGGATGAGGATAGTTGCATAAAGTGCCGATCTCTAATTGTGAAGGGAACTTGTTGAAGAGGTAGACCCAGGAAGACATGGGATGAGGTGGTGAAATATGATCTTTGGATGTTGAGTCTCACTGAGACGATGACAAGCAACCAGGACTTCTGGCAAATTGCAGTGCTTGAGAAGACATGTCAAACTTAATGAAATCATAGTTGTGGCCAGAGCTGGTGTCATGCAAAAGGCACCCAGTACGCTCTGTGGAATGGTTGGTATTAGGAAGGGCATCCAGCCATAGAAACCTAGCCAAAACAGATCAGAGCCTGGTACAGCTTTCTGGCTTACCATCTGCTGTCAAATCATTTAACCCATGCCAGCATGGAAAATGGACATTAAATGATGACAATTGTTTCACACATAGGTACAAGGTCTTGATTAAACTGATGATTAAATAAGCCTCAGTACTTAACTGGTAGTTTATTTCACTGACCCCAGATGGATGAAATGTAAAGTTGGCCCTGGTGTGATTTGAACAATGGATATAAATGTTATGACTAAATGCAAAAGTATTTGATCTGATGCTCTCATGACTCTGCCAGTCCACTGCCTCTCAGCATTGCAAATAATATAAATCTAACCTTGGTAAATAAAGAGGTCCAGTACAGACATAGACATTCTTGCTTTTCCTGGCAACTGAACGAACATATTTTTCTAATTTATTCCAAATACCTCGGTTAAATCCTTCACCAACCTGTGCAAAACAAAAACATTAAAAAAATAACATTAAAAAAATCACTGAATGAAATAAGTCTATAAAAAAACACTGAATGAAATAAAACAATCACAAAACAGCACAGCTCCCATGACTTTAGGAAACATTTTTTCACGCTGAGAGTTGCTGAAGCATGGAACAAGCTGCTGGCATCAGTTGTTAGTTGTCGGAGCACTGCATCCTTCAAAACTTCCATGCTTTCTGAGATTCGCCAACACTACACCTGATTTTCTCCCCTCCATACACACACAAGCATGTATCTGACTCATACATTATTCGCTTTCCAGACATTTGTATATTACTGCATATATTTTATACGCACTTTCTGACAAGTTGTGGTGCACCTGAGCACTGTATACAATAATTTCATTATTACAAAACAATTTTATGATTTTTAGCAACATTTATTTATTTCATTTTTATTTTACTTTTACTTCTTTCAGTCATTAGACTGTGGCCATGATGGAGCACTGCTTTGAAGAAATTTTAGTTGAACGAATTGACCCCAGTACTTTTTTTAAAGCCTGGTACTTATTCTATTGGTCTCTTTTGCTGAACTACTAAATTATAGGGACATAAACACACCAGCACTGGTTGTCAAGTGGTGACCACACACACACACACACACACACAATGGGCTTCTTTCAGTTTCTGTCCACCAAATCCACTCACAAGTCTTTGGTGGACTCAAGGCTGTAGTAGAAGACACTTATCCAAGGTGTCACATGTGGGACTGAACCCAGAACCATGAGACTGGGAAGCAAGCTTCTTACCACACCACAATGATGTAACTGGAGATCCATTTATTTATTTATTTATCTATATGGCTGTGTTAGAAGAGGAACAATAATGAGATGGTTTTATTGCAAGGCTTCTCAGACTGATGGAAAGTGGAGAGTATATTACCCTCCAACCAAAGACTTGACTCAAAAACTCACAACAGATGTATTCTGCTAAAAGTGGCCAAAAGGCCAGATGGTGGCATTAAATTGGCCAAAAGACTAAGTCTACTATCCAGCACTAGCACTGATGCTAAGGCACTGGACTACAGGCCACATGGTTAGGAGTTCAAATTTCACAACTATAAGTTGATCCTTTCAAATTTAAAAACTTGGCTCATCCACCCCTTGATAATTGATTTTTTTTCTTTTCAAATCACAGTTGCTGGCTTAACTTTTAAAATTTGTTAAATGTAGCTGTGGACTGGAAGAAGCCTTGTGTAGGCCCTATTCCCAATGGCTGGACATGATTAAGGAAGACCTCCAGAGGTTCAATGTCACCTTAGAGGATGCAGTAGGGCTGGCACGGGCCCAGAAGCAATGGAGAGCACTGGTGGATCTGGTCAGCTCTATGCATGATGATGCCTCTGGGACCACTAATTTGGAATGACTGCAGCCGCATCATACAAGAACAGGAAGCCAACCTGCCAGCTGGTTTACATTTGGTTAATTAAGTCAGTCCTATGCTAATCCCCAAAATCTAGAGAACTGAGAACCTCTCCATTTCCTGTAATGTTAAGTGGGCATGATGTAATGTTTCCTCTCTGCAAGGAACCGATTTATCACATTGCAGTTTCTCTCCCCACCCACAGGAGGACAAATTGAACTTAGCTTTAGAAACCAACAATAAATATTCATCAGTTTCACATTGATGGGAATGGAGATCCATTTATAAGAATCACATATAAAGTGTGTTCCTATATGGTACTTTACTACACGGTGAAGTGCATCACCGTGTAGTACTTGTAAAGGGATCGCCAGCATTTCAACACTGTTCAGTTGCTCACTCAAGTAAACTACCTGCTCAATGAATTCACATAAAAATGGCTGAGTATTCCACACATGCTTATACCCTTAACAGGATTTTCAAACAGGAACAACATGGTAGTGTGTGTGACAAAGATGTACGTTTTGTATTGTAGATACAATCCATCTGACACAGTTTCTATCAACCCAGTTTCACTCACAAAGCTTGGGTTCAGCTGAGGCTATAGTAAAGATACTTGCTCAAGATGCCACACAGTGGGACTGAACTCAGGACCTCATGATTGCAAAACGAACTTCTTAACCATTCAACAATGCTGTATCCATTTGGCAATAACTTATGGGGTTATGAACGTTTTGGTCTTCAACACAATATAATGAA
The DNA here is from genome assembly GCF_006345805.1 of Octopus sinensis. Lineage (NCBI taxonomy): Eukaryota > Metazoa > Mollusca > Cephalopoda > Octopoda > Octopodidae > Octopus > Octopus sinensis. The sequence continues at coordinate 44,291,850 of NC_043007.1, read as the reverse complement.
CCACTAGGTGAGAACAATGACTGATTCAGTCATTTATGGCTGCCTTCATCTTAAGATTAACTATAGATTTCTAATCTCCTTAATGACTCACTTAACTTTTAAATATCCTGCAAATAGTAAGACCTCAATGATTAGACTTATGAACAAAGGTGCTTATGTCTATCCCCTTTTTTACACCATCATATGTGATTTGAGGGAGACGTGGCTGCTATTTCTAGCAAATCAAACAACAGCATAGACTGTCACTGTCTCATAAATTGGTTGTTTAGCTCCAGGTCAGCTCTAATCAAACAGAAATATGATCAGAAGTACTCCAGCAGTGGCCACCCTGCTTTTTTCTTTTGGCACTATATATGATTACTTTGTCTAGTGTTTATTTTATGTTTATGCGCCCTTTTCAAGCTTAGCCAGGCTCATGGGCCCGGTTTCTGTAGCGTATGTGTTCCCCCCAGCTGGACGGGACGCCAGCCCATCGCAGCGTTACTCAAGAAACAAAAAGAAAGAGTGAAAGAAAGTTGGGGTGGAAGAGTACAACAGGGGTCACCCCCCCCCCTGCCGGAGCCTCGTGGAACTGTAGTTGTTTTCGCTCAATAAACACACACAACGCCCGGTCTGGGAATCGAAACCGCGAGTCCGCCGCCCTAATCACTGGGCCATTGCGCCTCCACCATTGTCTAGTGTATCCTTTCCTAACTGAAGAAGGCAGATTTCTTTCAGTTTCCGTCTACCAATCCACTCACAAGGCTTTGGTCGGCCCGAGGCTATAGTAGAAGACACTTGCCCAACGTGTCACGCAGTGGGACTGAGCCCGGATCCATGTGGTTGGTAAGTATGCTACTAACCACAAAGCCACTCAAATTCTGCTTTATAAATTACTCGATCTACTAGAAATAGCAGTTAAAAATCAATCGAATCATACGCAACCTTGTCTTAAAAAAAAAAGGTGGAGCGAGTATATTAAATACAGATACACTGATTTTATATATATACTGCATTTTGAGCGTCGAGATTATAACGAATGGAGCATCTTTGATTATAGTCTGTTGGATCGAAAGTGACCTGGAGCCATACAATAACGCTATTATCATTATTAACAGTGTATAATATTTAATCGATATCTGCATGCTGTATCCGTCTATGTAAACACTATTTTTAATCTGAGTTTTTCTAGAATTTAAAATCTATTTGAGAAACAAATAGTAATTCAAGGGAGACAATTTCATATCGCCAAATTTTAAAATTGACTTCATTCATTGACACGATACAAGAAATTTATAGAGGTCGAATTGAGATATAGCGTTCAAGAACATTAATAATTCAAGTGAATTTAAAATTGCTACAAATGTAATCGAAACTGAGGGCGCAAATTTAATTTATCGAGTGCTTAACTCTAAGGCGACCGTCAACACTAAGTGCCCTCAACACGTGAAGGGCGAAAAGGATACAAGTTTTAGCGTAACGAGTTTAACTTGAAACAATCAGCGTTTCTCATATAAGGACATATTTTTATGTTCGTATCATCTAAAACTTATTAGGAATTACCGTAAAGACAATTAAATAACATTTACAGAGTTGCTTTTGTATCCGTTGTCTGTTCTGCAATACACTCACCTGTGGTGCTACATTGCTGTAATAAAATGTTTCTTGAAGATTTTTCCATGATTGTAGATTATTCGCAGCTGCCGCCATGTGTCCTCTATCGTAACCACTCCCAGAGAAATCTCGATCTGTCGCCCTAAAGTAAGCATGGATTGAAGGATCTTCCTCAAAGTTACATGATTTTCTATCGGCGTTTTTCTCCTTCAGACTCTCGGGTGTCAAATGTTCAAATACCCAATTTGGACATCGTGTTCTCTGATCGTAGGATAAAACATAATTGCCATACGAACGAAGGTTGCTCATACTGGGAAAACCGAATTTCATTATCTGGGCAACCCTGTTGCCTGGCATTGGCGCACTAGGAGCCACGCCGGCATTTTGTTGTACAACAGAAAGCTCCCGAGCCTGAAGGGACGGAATAGGCAAAGGAACATCGTTTAAGTTTTTGTACAGTCTCACTTTCTCTATACATACTCCTAAACCTGTTCCCAGTATCAGAGAAATTCCCGATGCTGTTACGAGTAGGCGATGGGTTCTCATCGCATCAAAATCACGAACACCAAAAGGTAACACGGAAGAAAAGCTGCCGACATGGATGTGTGTTGGCCAGTTATTTACAAAAAAAAAAAAACTACAGTAGAATGATCTCCCCTGAATTCATATCCTCTAATGTACAACGCACATACTTTCTTGAAGCTTCCAAATAAATATTTCTTGGTAATCAATTTATTTCCTTAATGTCATTCATTTTGTGATGAATATTTCTTGAAAATTGTCCACAAGCAGCTAGCAGCAATGGATGTATACACACACACACATTCTTTTAGCGGCTTTGATTACTGGACTGGTCTTAGCTGGTACCACATCACCACATCCTTTCAAGAATTTAGGCAACTTCAGCAGGAAGAAAGGTAAAAGCCTCCAAGGAGGGATTTAAACTCAGAATGTAACCAAATATCACAAAGTATTTGTCTGATGCTCCAACTATTTTGACATGCACCTGAAATACATGGTGGGCTACCTCAAATTCCATTTACAAATTTCACTCATGAGTCTTCAGACACCCAGATTATGAGATTATGTAGTATCAAACTTGGAATCACATGATTGTGAAATAAAGCTCTTTGACACCTGGCGGGGCCATTGCTTCTTTTTTATTAACCACAGTTTCAAAATGAAAGAAAATTAATTAAAAGAAACATGTTTCGTATGAGCATGTCAATAATTTCTTTCTATTTCAATTTATTCTTCTCAGGGAATGCACAGTCAATTTAGATAAATTAAATTGCTTTTTCTAAGAGATCAAGTGACAAGGTAAAGGCTCCAACACGATGTCAGCTATTTTTCATGTGTTGAGGGTTAAGTATTATGGCCAGGAACAACAGAAAATACAATTTTAGTTGTTTGTCCAGTTCCCTATTAACCTAGCCGTTGGCACGCTGTAATTTTGATCAAAGCTTCAGGAAACTGTGTTGATGATAGGAAATGTAATTCAAGATCACACACATTTGAAAATTAATAGATGTTTTATATGTGTAGTGGGGTGGAAATTGAAAACATTATCTAAAAGCAATTAAAATTATAACTGAAATGACAATGTGAATCAAAGTGAATTCCTATTTACTTTCAGGTTTTAATTGCACATCTTTTTCTCCTTTGATTTTGGTCTATCAATTTGAAATTCTAAACTTAAGAAAGAAAATATTTGAACTGAATTTTTGAATTTGATGTCCCTGGAAAAATACAGCAACTAAAGATAGTCAGAATTTTTTGTCATTGGAGGGCATGGCAACTTCTCTAGTATCTTGTTTGTACCATGGTAAAATGCACCCTGGACACTGTAAAATGTTAGGAAGAGTATGTAGCCATAGAAGTCGTGTCAAAGAAAACATGCAAGCAAGATGTGACCCATCAAGAAAAGCACAATAACTACAGATATGAGTTGATTTGAACCATGATGATTCTATGCAACCTGAGAAACAGCTATAAGAACACGATGATGGTGGAACACATGTTCCACAGTTGGATAACATCACTATTCAATCTTGTCATTTTGTACGCGAACATCATCATGGGATCAGACCTTAGCATATTTTATTTTGTCTCGGTTTCAAGTGCCCTTCACTGTCATCACATGACGTTTTTCTTTCACATAAGTTGTACCTTCCTTTCATATTAGATTTCCAAACATGTCCTTGCACTGAAGAGAAAACTTGATTACGATGGTGTTTGAAAACATTAGGAATTCAATAAGAACAGTATTGTTATTCATTGACTAAACTCTGATATATGTCAGCAGTGCTAAAAAGACAGGGTTGTAAAATCAGAAATGATTTTGATAATAGGTCTGCTAATTCAAGTCTTACTTAGGGCTAAATAATATCTGATCAAAAAGATTCACAAAAGATGTGGACAGAAGTGCTGACATAAACTACCTGCAGCGTGAGATGGCATCCTATCCTGGGAAGATACACATTATCTATATTAAAACCAGAGTTAAGCTCAAATCTAGAGGACTATATGGACATGTGGTTAAGAACTTAATTCTGTACCTATGAGCAGAAGTACATCGCTTATATATATGTATTATATACTATTGTAAATTGTCTGATGAACAGTCTCATGAAACTTTGAAGATTTTTTTCTGGCTTTAATGGTGTATTACCCTGCCTTTGGCTTTCCAGTACTATTTTTCCCGCCTTGTTTTGTATGTATGTGCTTTCTTGTGTGTTTGTGTATATATATATACATATATGAAACTTAGAAGACAGTTAACATTCATGAAAAAATCTGGTACTCTACTGAAAATGGTGAGTTGATCCTCACTGGCAAGAAAATTAAAAACAGTTAGTATGCTTCGAATGAAGTTCTGGGTCATATTTGTTTGTACTGTTTACAGACACTACCTTGTCACACTCACCATAAAAAATACAATGAACCAAAGATTGATACATTGGTAACCTATAACCAATGGCACTATTGATCACCAATTATGATAGAAAATGTAACCTGCAGGCACAGGCATGGCTGTGTGATTAAGAATTTTGGAAACATGAGGATTGGAGACATGAAGGGCATTCAGCCGTACCTCAATGAATTCTGTCCAATCCTTGTGAACAAAGAAAAATAAAAGTCAAGATAATGATGATGATAATTAAGTGGCTCCTGATATATGAATTCATCAGATTAGGAACAGCATTGCTTGTAATCTGTAACCCTTCACAGAGTTTCCAAGACTGTGACAGAGAACCCAAGAATCACGAATTACTGCAGTATATCAAAATATTGAGTCATTCTGAGAGCAAAGATTTGGAGTTTGAATAAAGACAAGGAACCTGCTAATTCTTCTGAAGTCATCACACACCTGGGTGGTAGAGTTAAACTAGGTAATGCTGTTGAGTCTACTAAACATGAGATATTAAAAGCACCAAGCTGACATAAGTCCTATCCATGGCCCTGTTGTCTCAAACTAATGATTAGCAGCATTTTGTCCATCATTACATTGAGGTCAAGTCCTTCAAGGTCGACTTTGCTTTTCAATCTTTCAGGATCAATGTAATTGACTTACCCCTCCCGCAAAATTTGAAACTGATTATCATGTTCTTTCTCATAAAATCAACTACACCAAGTTGTGCATACAAGAATGTGCACTCAAAAACCCACACCTTCTCTTACTTACTTCTTCCCCATCTCATACATTCTCACCCATATCCCGGAACTAAAAGAAAACAAAAAAACTAAGAGATGGGCAGACAGACCTGAAGCTGGCCTGGAGTAGAGAAAGTATACCATTGAAGATTGAAAGGACTTTGATAAACTGAATGATTAATCAAACAGTTGATTAGTTAAATAGTTAACAAACTGATGAATAATAAAGAAAAATAAGTAAAATAGAACCAGCACTTATGATTACTGGCACAATGACTCTCCTCAGATACAACAAAATCAGTTTCAACAGTCAAGTTCATATTAAGAATCTTTGACCTGTGCAAGCATGGCAAAATGGACATTAAAATAATGATGGTGATGAGGTTATATATATAATCATCCTGCAAACTTGATGACAACCTCACCAGTGCCAGTGTGGAAAAAAAAAATGCACCCAGTACACTCTGTAAAGTTGTTGGCATTGTGAAGGGCATTCTCATGTAAAAACCCTACCAAAGCAGACACTGAAAGATGATGCAGTCCTTTGCCCATTGGATCCCATCAGACTGTTCAACTTATGCTGGCATAGAAAATTAATGTTAAAAGATGATGACTATGAAGTAATCCTTGATATGTAAACACATACCGCTGAGTTGGTCATGTCATCAGAATGAGTGATGTAAGAATTCCCAAAGTCCTAATGATCATAGCTCAGATATGCTGAAGAGTAACTTCTTGACAGTCAGTATAGCTCATAATACTTTTGAGCAAACAAAATGGAGATAGTCATGTCAAAATGGTGTACAAGACTTTGTTTCAACTAGCACTAACAGGCTTAGGGATGCAAGGTAAAGGAGACAAATAGTTGCAAATATACTGCCTGTACTGACTCGTAATCTTTGTACTTGCAACATCTGTGGGTCTCTTTGCAAATCATTAGTGGGACTCAAATGTCACATTCAACATAACCATCATGACTGACAAAGAAAATGTAGGTTATCAGATCTTCATAGGTCAAAACCAATGGGAAAGCCTATCCTAGGTGCAGGAGAGGTTATGTGGTAAGAAGCTTGCTTACCAACCACATGGTTCCAGGTTCAGTCCTTAAGTGGATTTGGTAGACGTGTCTGTGTTTGTCACCCCAACATTGCCTGACAACCGATGCAGATGTGTTTATGTCCCCGTAATTTAGCAGTTTGGCAAAAGACCCGATAGAATAAGTACTAAGCTTACAAAGAATAAGTCCTGGGGTTGATTTGCTTGACTAAAGGCGGTGCTCCAGCATGGCCACAGTCAAATGACAGAATACACACATATAGCTGGCGCTGACAATGACATTGCTGATGATGATAAGGTAACAATAAGGCAGTGGGAGACAAAAATAACAGCCAAACAATTTTTAAAATGAGTTTATTAAAGTATTCAGTCAAGAAAGTTACATTTTCAGCCTTCTTCACATTACAGCCTGTAAAATAAAAAAATAATTAGAATAATTAATACTGACAATTAATTCTGAAACAAAACACAACAAAAGGCACAAGCATAGCTGTGTAGTAAGATGTTTGCTTCTCTACCACCTGGTTCTGGGTTCAGCCCCACTACGTGGAAACCTTGAGCAAGTGTTTTTCTCATATAGCCTCTGGGTGACCTGAGCCTTGTGAGTGGATATGATAAATGAAAACTGAAAGAAGCCTGTTATACGTATGTGTGTGTGTGTGTCTTTGTGTCTGTGTTTGTCACCTCACCACCACCACTTGACAACTGATGGTGTGCTTACATCTCCGTAACTTAGCAATTTACTGGGGTCAATTCGTTAGACTAAAATTTAAGATGGTGCTCCAGCATGGCTACATTCTAATGACTGAAACAAGTAAAAGATAAACAAAATAATGACATAGTTAGATTAATTAAAAATGATGAAGAAGAAGAAATAAAGTGAAATTCAACTGCTAACGTTGTAACAATTGATAGAATAAGTTTGCTTTCTAAGTGCATTATTTCAGGAGTCCCTTAATTGAAAAACGGGTAAGGGTTAGCAACAGGAAAAGCTTCCAGCTGTAAAACAATGCTCTAATAATATACTCATCTAACCCATGCTAGCATAACAGAATAAACATAAAAGTAAATGAACTAAGTAGAGGCACATTCGTTGCTAAATGAACTGGACTAGTTAAGGGCTGGGTATTTGGCAAACAAACAGTACAACAGGTAGAAATGGTTAAGTATTTTATGGATTAAGATAACTGCAACTTACTCTTAGTAATTGCAAATGAAATAAGATACTAGTCTCTGCTTTTCCCATGAGAGAGACTAAATGCAACAATGCATGCCATCAAAATCACTCATAAATGCCACTGAGATGTTACTGCTTAACCCTTTAGCATTTAAACTGGCCACATCCAGCCTAAATATTCCTCCTGTTTTATGTTCAAACTGGCCTGATCTAACCTCTCACACCTACCCTAAAATGTCATTCTAAAAATAGGCAATAACATCATCAAAATCTCAAAGCTATAAGACAAAACATGATTAATTCAAAACAATATGTATAAATAAGCATTACATTTGGCAAAGTAATCTGAATGCTAAAGGGTTTTAAAGACAGAAAAAATATCACACACACAGCATCTATTCACTTACTAAGAATTAAGTGTGTCTTGGGTGTAGACACATTGTGGTGCTAATGAAAAAACACACACTACTTACTCCTGAGCTGTTAACCAAATATCCCACTGAGCTTGACTCAGCCCTCTGCTGTACTTCTACATTAGCTATTTAGCATCTAATTTCCCATCCTGGAACACAAGATGGAATAAGCTAACAGTGTGCCTGTTTTTTTTTTTTTTGCAGTAGCTCAACCTGCTGAAAATAACAACCAAATTTCTCTCAAACCATACCCTACCAACTTAAAAAAAGGATACATGTTGGATAATGTTATCCTGTAAATTGCATGACAACCTCACTAGTGAGGTTTGCCCTACCAAAGCAAACCATTGGAGCATGATACAGATCTTGGACCCATTGGATACCATCAAACTGTTCGACCTATGCAGGCATAGAAGATGAATGTTAAAAGATGATGACAATGATGAAGTCCCTGATATATAAACATATATATACAATGGGCATCTTTCAGCTTCTATCTACCAAATTCTTTGATTGGTCCAGGGCTATACTAGAAGACATTTGCCCAGGTGCCATGGAGTGTGACTGAATGCAGAACCATATGGTTGGGAAGCAAACTTCTTACCTCCTAGCTTTTCCTGCATCTATATATATATATTACATGGAAAAATGCAAGCACGAGAAATAATATTAAGATTATAAATCTGGAAAAGTACAGGACAAGTTATTACACTTGGAAAAGTTCAGGACAACTTATTACATCTGGTAAAGTACAGAACAAGAAAATTTTTACTTAAAATATTGCAGCTAAGAATAAAATTTCAAATGAAATATTTAGATTTAGAAAATATTAGCTTTATTAAAACTAAAAATTTTATACATTATTTATATTTGACAGATATACCCTCCAACCTCCATCAGGTGCCTTGGGGAAATTTCAAACCTGGGTTTTCATTCCTAAGGTATTTTTCAATATAATTATTATTATTATTATTCAGGTCACTGCTTGGAATCAAACTCAGAATCTTGGGGTTAGTAGCCCGCACTCTTAACCACTATGCCATATGCAGTGGGCTTTCTAATTGCCCGCGGACATATGGCATAGTGGTTAAGAGCGCAGGCTACTAACCCCAAGATTCCGAGTTCAATTCCAAGCAGTGACCTGAATAATAATAATAATAATAATAATAACATCGAAAAATACCTTAGGAATGAGAACCCAGGTTCGAAGTTTCCCCCAAGACACCCGATGAATGCTGGAGGGTATATCAGCCAAAACGTTGTGTTAATGACAAACAAGATGAAAACAAATATCCATCAAATGTAAATTAATGTACATAATTCCTCATCTCTAAAATACAGAACTATAAAATTTTTATTACAAGTTATTACTTCTATTTGTTATTACTTGTTACTTCTATTAAAAATTAAAAATAACTCAACATTTTTTGCACTTTAAAAAAATTCATTTTTTAAATTATTAATTAATAATTAGAAATTTGAAAATTGGTTATAAACAATAATAGTAGTACATAATTAGTTAGTACAATAAATAGAATAATACAAAAATGAGTTATATATTGCAGTAAAATCTACCTATAACAACAAATTCACAATAAAATTTGCTTCAATTATTGCCAAGTCTTCACATTTTTAGTCTTGAACAATGCTTATTTTTTACATATAATGAATTTACCTACCATATATACTATTCTACTTTGCATAAAACTTTAGCTATATTGGTACTTCTAGTTCTCATTTTTTAAGTATTCTAGTGTGTCAATATTTTAACAAAATGATGGTATCTATTTCAATTATAATGTTACTTTGTACATTAGGATCAAATAATTTTTCATATTCAAATTTTATCCTTAGCTGCAATATTTTAAGTAAAAATGGGAAATCAGATGCAATATTTGACTGGCTTAATGTATTGATGTCTTAACTTTTTAGCCTTTAAACTGACCATATCCAGCCAAAATATTCTATTTATTTTATGTTGAAACCAGCCAGATCTGGCCTCTCATGCCTACCCTACAATGTCATTCTAAAAATATACAATCAATATCATCAAAATCTTAGATCTATGATATAATACATAATCAATTTAAAACAATATGAATAAATAAAGTTGTATTCCACAGAACAATCTAAATGCTAATGGGTTAAAGCTGAACAACAAAAATGACAACAAAAGGATTTGAACTCAGAATACAGACATCAAGTCAAATTTTGTCTGACACTCTACCAATTTGCCAATCCATCACTCCCAGTGTGTCTAAAACATTAAGAAGTACTTACGGATCTTCTTTGTGAGAGCGTTTGACATAAACCTTTCGTTTGTATTTCTTCTGGCCACTGTAAACAGAAAAATTAATATGCATTATTAATGAATTTTCAAACCAAAGTGAAGTGGCTGATGCATTTTAATTCCTTAACAGAATATCAAATAAAAAAAAAAGTTTCTGTAAAAACATACATTAGAAATACTTTCATTCCTAATATACAAAACATGATTAAAGTCTGTGGTTCTTGAAATTCATTTTGTATATATTAGGCTTGCAATACTATTTCTGTTTTTGTCTCCTACTACTTTACATCCATTTATTCTTTTTAAAGCTATCTAAAGTTAAACAACTTTTCGACTGCTAGCTACATAGCCAAGAAGTAGAAGTAAAATTGTTGTCATTCATTCAATTATGGAATTAATGAACTTGATACTCATGACTCAATGGGCAATATGGAATATTTTAGCTTTAAAAAATACAACAACAGAATAAAAAACATTTTAACAAATAAAATATAAAATCCCAAAACTATCAGAAAACAGACGTTAACAGAACTGGAAATTTCAAGTAAAGTGTAAAAATGTCTTAAACAAAATGAATGTTTCTTACAGAAATATGAAAAGAAAAAAATGTTTCTATAAAGAAAATCATGACATTTATGCTTTTCCCAAAGACATTGGTGGCAGAATGGATAATCTATTCTCAAAGGCATATCAGGAATTACAACACTTACCATAATACAATATCATAACTATCTTATAGTACTTAGGTCTTGTACTAATGTTAGAGATATAAAATTTTACTTAATTATATTATAATTTGTTACAAATACCCTCCTAGAGTGATATTGGATATACATAAATGCAATCCTTATATACTTTCATTTTTATGTCAGCATTTTCCATCAGTATAATAAAGTATCATGACTGGTACTCTATTATATTGATCTCAAAAAGATGGGATGAAAGGCAAATGATGATGAGAATCCTGGAAAACAAACAAAAGCTAACCTTTTCTTGAAGACTTGTCGAGGTTCCAGGATATTTCTGCGTTGTAAACTGGTAAATCTGTCTTCTAAAAGATTTCCTTCCGGCTGACAAAAGAACATTACCAAAAGAGATTTAAGCTTAAATTAATTAATGTGTTATTTATGTGCAAAGTTGTAAATTTATGAAAAGGTGAAGGTTGCTAATGTAGATGGATTTTCAAAGGACATAAACAACATAAAGAGTAGAACCCAACTATGATAAAATAATCTTAGAGCTTTAAGCAATAATAAAAATATCTTAAAGCATTAAACAAGCATTCACATAACTGGATATTTTTATCAGCTTTGGAATTATAGGAAGAAATAGAAAATTATGATAACCAGGCCTTTTCTAAGAGGTACAAATAAAGTTAGCAAAGTGGTTGAAACAGAAAATTAAAACTAGGTAATGGTCTACATTTATGATATAACAGTGGGACCTGTTGAATTACTATATTTTGAATGAGTCTCAGTCCATTTTATAGATAAAATCAATGGACTAAAACAGGAGTGTCAAATATAAAGCTTGCAGCAATATTTAATTTGGTATTCCCCAGTTCAGTTTCATAACAAGAAGAATTTTATTTTAAAAATATTTTTCAAAATATATATTATTATCATGTGTTCACATTCCAGAACCCAACCACCACTTTGATTATCATTGGTTTAATTAGTAAAATTAGTGCAACTTCAGGAATTTTTTGTCATCTTAACCATTGAAAAAAAGAAACTTATGAATCCATATCATAAAAGATATGATCTATTTCCCCTTCACTTTATCTATATAAGCTGAACAAAACAGAAATCTTCCTTTTTAAAAAAAAAAAAATTATATATGTTTGTCTGAATGGATCCTAGTGATATGAATGATATTGAAAGGTTTTGCATTTAAAACAATGCAAGCTTTCTATCAAATATTGGTCTTCTCAAGAACTCTGTTCATTCGAGTAATTTCTACCTCTGTTTTGACTGTAAGGACTCTCATTTAATACAATGATCTATATATATTGCATAGATGTGGTTTCCCCATATATCTCAGCACACAGACTTTGCTACTGCCACATATTTTTTCTTTTCTTTATTGTAAATAAGTTTAAAATAATGCAATTCCCCCACTTTATCCATTTACCTTGGCCTGTGTTATGAGCAAAGGTTTTTAGGAATAATTGTCCCTATCCAGTCAGTCATGTCAAATGAGTTTGATACTTCTTTACTGAAGTATATTAATACACTTCAAACATTGAAAAATGGATTATTATGGAAACAATTGTTATTACAGCTGGCTGTTTTTGTTACTGCTAATCACTCAACTGGGAATTAGAAGTCAGTTCATCCATCTGATCAATACATACAGAAACAGAGATTGATACTTTGTTTTGCAGTTATAATACCATGACAGTTATAAGATTTGAACCCTGTCCAACTTGTCCAGCACAATATTCTGGGTTAGAAATATCTATAATATAGTTATGAGATTTACTTTGCCATCATGAGGTCTTTAGTTCAATCTCACTGTATAGAACCTTGAACACCTTGAATGTTTTCCTTCTGGTAATTAGAAGGGTAGGGAGAGATCCAAGTGAAATTCTAAAAATAAATACTAATAATAATTCTCTCTGATTTAAACTGACCATAATACTTAACTGACACTCTGCATTGACCTACATGAAAGACTAATTTGACATTGAAGAGATTGGAACTCATTTGTGAATAAAGAGAAGCAGCAGCAGCAGCAACTACCACCTACCACCACCACCACCACAATTTCAAATTTTGCCCACAAGGGCAGCAATTTTGGAGATGAATCAATTACATCGACCCTAGTGTTCGACTGGTACTTAATTTATTGACCCTGAAATGATGAAAGGCAAAGTTGACCTCAGTGAAATTTGAACACAGAACATAGTGACGGGTGAAATACTGCTAAGTATTTTGCCCAGCGTGCTAACGATTCTACCACCTTGCCGTCTTAATAATAATCAGTCGGGGGACCCCCATCAGTCATGAATCACCATGGGATTGCACCTACAAAGTTACCCTCCAAGGCACAAGTCCGCACAAAGTTGTTTATGGAAGACCAGTAGTCGCCCATGCATACCAGCCTCCCCTCTCCACACCACTAATGTTATCCAAGGGAAAGGCAAAAGCTGATATAGTTTGGCACCTTTGACGTCACAACTCATTTCTACAGCCGAGTGAACTGAAGCAACATGGAATTAAGTGTCTTGCTCAAGAACACAACACACAGCCTGGTCCAGGAATCGAACTCACAACCTCATGATCGTAAGCTCGACACTCTAAACACTGAGCCATATGCCTTCACTTAATAATAATAATTAAGTAGTCCCCCCACACACACAAATTTCAGGCCTTTTGCCTATAGTAGAAAGAATTATTATTATTATTAATAATAATCCTTTATATATTGACCCCAGAAAGGATGAAAGGCAAAGTCAACTTAGGCAGAATTTGAACTCAGAATGTGAAGATGGACAGAATACTGCTAAGCATTTCACCAGGTGTGTTAACAATTCTGCCTACTAACCACCTTATTATCATTATTATTATTATTAATAATAATAACAATGATGATTTTATAATTTGGCACAAGTCCAGTAATTTTAGGAGAGGATAAGTTGATTACATTGACCCCAGTGCTCAACAGGTAGCTATTTTATCAGCCCTAGAAGGGATGAAAGGAAAAGTTGGCCACGATGGAATTTGAACCCGGAACATAAAGATTAATGAAATACCATTACGCAATCTAGTTGGTGTGCTAACAATTCTGCCAGCTCACTGCCTTATTGTTATAATAATAATGGTTTCGAATTCAGGCACAAGGTCAGCAAGGCATGTCAATTATATCAACCTCAGTGCTCAACTGCTACTTATTTTACCAACCCTAAAAGGATGAAAGGCAAAGTTGATCCCAATGGGATTTGAATTCAGAACATAGTGACAGACATGTCACCGAGCATTTCTCCCAGCATGCTAAAGATTCTGCCAGCCTTATGATAATAATAATTTTGTTTCTCTGGCAACATAACAAAACTGTACAAAGAAAGTAAACAAAATTATAAAAGCAATCAGTTCACTTACCACAATTTTACGGAGGCTGTCTGGAAGTTCCTCGCAGAGTTTTACATCTAGTTCAGGTTTAACAAAACTAAATCAGTCAAGGAATTAACAGAAATCAAAATTATCAACAAAAATACTCTTTTATTCTTAGACATACAAGAAATATAATACACACCTGCAGACACTTTCATCTATCATATCTATTCCTAATGTAAAAATATCAAGCAAAAAGATTGATAAAAAAAAAAAAATGAGTTCCCACCTCCCACCATTGTCATTTGATGTCTGTTTTCCATGCTTTGGATTAAACAAAATGATTTTTTTCATATATATCATGATGTATATATTTTATGGTTGGACCCAACTTCATACAATAGTAAATCAGATTGACACTTGTCAGTTGTAATAAATTGAAGTTTTCATTTGTTTGTTTTTCATTTGCAGGTCCACTTTTCCATGCTTGCATGAGTCAGATGAGACTAAACTGAAACAGAATTTTCTAAGGCTGGATGCTCTCCCTGATGCCAACTCTTACTCACTTCCAAGCAAGCTATTAATACTTCAGTCAACAAATAACAAACAGTCCAAACATGGTCATGTAGAGAATGACACCATTTGAATGAGCTGTATGTTTATAAAGATTGCACAACATACCAAGAAACCCAGGCATGGTTTCCAGGTGAACTGCAAGCAAAAGACACCATCAATATGAACAATGAGGCCTTTGTTTGCAATTATCAAATACACATAAAGAGAAATATAAATTCACATCAACATGTGTATATATATATATATATATATAAAAGCATGGTTGTCCTTGCATACAAGTTGCAACCCTCTCTCTGAGCATCCCTAATCTCGTAGATGCTGGGACCACATATAAAGCAATGTGACCTTGTCTCAATGCTAGAGAAAAATGATTATGAGAGAAGGGGCAGTAGCACTTGTAGTGATCCAAACTAACCCCTTCGTAACCATATTCCCCATGAAGTACATAGTTTTTGCATTAACTATAATGAAAACAAGGCAGTGAGCTGGCAGATTCATTCGCATGCCAGGCAGAATGCTTAACAGAATTTTGTCTGTCTTTATGTTCTGAGTTCAAATACTGCCATGGTCAACTTTGCCTTTCATCCTTTTGCGGGGGTCAATAAAATAGGTACCAGTTGAGTACTGGAGTTGATGTAATCGACTTAGGCCGTCTCCTGAAATTGCTGGCCGTGTGTCAAATTCTGAAACCAATAATTATGAAAACAACGAAGAATTTAGTAAAATAACTGTGCCATCATTAAGCTGATGTTTGGAATACAACATCAAAATTTGAGGGGAAATTATAATTTGAATCACTTTAAAGCAAGAAGCTTGTGTCATAGAACCAAGGGCTGTTTTAAAGCACTACATTTTGTCTAGGATTACTAAAAAAAAAAAAAAGTATCAAATATTTAATGAAAGTCACTTCAGGAGCTTTAAGCTAATCCCTTTCAAATTTCAAACCTTGAATAAAGAAGAAAAAAAATATCTTTCGTTTTTTATTTGTTTTAAAGGATACGGTGTTTTCCCAAGCCTTTTAGTTCTTGTTTTCACAATTTCTTTCTTTTGCTTGTCTTTTGAAATTTTCTTCCTTTCAACTTCATTATCAAATTTTTTCATATCTTTCAGCATACTCCGTACTCTGAAGAGGAAAAATTTTTTTTATTTTTGCAAATTTAAAACTATTTCATTGCCTCTATGTTAAAACAACAGTATAACTATGCAGTTACAAGATCAATCTCTCTTCTCACATTTTGCAAATTGTGCATATGATGTAATGGAGAGAGAGAGAGACAGACAGACAGACAGAGGGAGGACTGGTAAAGAGAGAGAGAGAATTGATAGAACAGTGGAGAGACAATAAGTAGAGATGAGTAAAATTTAAAAAAGAGTGATAAACTGAAGTTGAGTGAAAGTAGAAGAGCCAGTAAGAGATATATGTAGTATGTGTGCATCTATATATATATATATATATATATATATATATATATATAAAACCCCAACAGCAGAAACGCTATGGGAATGAAAGAAAAATATTACATATATCAAACATTACCCGATTTGTATTTAGGGTTATTTTATGTAATTATCATAATCATTGTTTAATGTCCGTTTTCCATGCTAGCATGGGTTGGACGGTTCGACCAGGATCTGGGAAGCCAAAAGGCTGCACCAGGCTCCAGTCTGATCTGGCAGTGTTTCTAGAGCTGGATACCCTTCCTAATGCCAACCACTCCGTGAGTGTAGTGGGTGCTTTTTACGTGCCAGGCGAGGCTGGCAACGGCCACGATCGGATTGGCGCTTTTTACGTGCCACTGGCACGGAAGCCAGTCAAGGCGGTGCTGGCATTGGCCACGTTCGGATGGTGCTTTTTACACGGAAGCCAGTCGAGGCGGCGCGAGCACTTGGTTTTTGAGGTTTCTGGAAGGCTGAGCAAAAATGTAAAATTTTCCATAACAATGATCTACTCAATCATTTTTTGCTTGTGGATTCCTTTGATTCCTATCTTACTCTACTAGACCTCCATAGTCATTCGTTGCATACAAAAAAAATTGGTGCCACTTTGGTGTGTGATCTACAAGCTCAAGGGCAATTACTTTATAGTTTTTAGTTTCTTTACATTGTAAAATTCATGGTTGCCAAACCTGTTTGATCTATGTGCTTATTTTGATTATTATATTATTTACTTTTGGTTTCTCATTATTATTTACTAAGACATAAATGAAACATTGTTTTATTATTATTAAAATAGTAAGAATTTTGAAAAAAATACATTTACAATGCTAAGTATGTTCAAAAGAATTTACTGTAAAACTCTAGCCAACATCTTAAGAGTTTTTAGAAATTAAAAAGTAAGCTAAAAGATAACCTAAACTAACCCCCCCCCCCTAAGCTGTAGACCACACACCAAAATAGCACCAAACAATTCCTACTGTATTTTTATATTAGGAATTGTATAAAGAAAATTGAAATATTTTGTGTATTATAGATGTATAAGAAATTTATTACACAAACTTTAACAACAATATAGGTGTAGGAGTCGCTGTGTGGTAAGTAGCTTGCTTACGAAGCACATGGTTCCGGGTTCAGTCCCACTGAATGGCACCTTCGGCAAGTGTCTTCTACTATAGCCTCAGGCCAACCAAAGCCTTGTGAGTGGATTTGGTAGACAGAAACTGAAAGAAGCCCGTCGTATATGTTTATGTATGTATGTATGTATGTGTGTATATGTTTGTGTGTCTGTGTTTGTCCTCCCAACATCGCTTGACAACTGATGCTGGTGTGTTTACGTCCCCGTAACTTAACAGTTCAGCAAAAGAGACTGATAAAATAAGTCCTGGGGTTGATTTGCTCGACTAAAGGCAGTGCTCCAGCAAGGCAACAGTTAAATGACTGAAACAAGTAAAAGAGTAACAAAATTTAGTATGGACCCCGGTTGAGAACCACTGATCTATATTAAAACAATTTAGAAAATAAAAATGTTCTGGATTCTAGCAGATACAGCAAAAATAAATAATTTCTAGTTTTTGCAAAGTGTTTACCTGAAAACATCATGTTCTCGTTTCTTTAATAACTTCTTATTTTTCCTTGTTCTTTCCTATAAAAGAGAAAGTAAAAGGAGAAAAACAGAAATAAAATTACTTTCTGAGTATGGCTATTGTGCATATATTTTCTTTTATTATTTTACAAGACTCTGGTTCTCTCTCTCACCCTATCCCTTTCCTACCACTTTCTCTTCTCCATCACATCCCCATGCTGTTTCTATTCAACCATTTTACCAATAATCATAACGTAGCTGTCTCTTTCGTTACTCTTCTCTCACATTGGTTCTCTTTCATCACTCACTCTTTTATGACTTAGTTTTGTTGTTTCTTTTTAGTAACTAACATCAGAAAAGATCAACTCCACCATACACTCTCTTTTCTATCACCCCCTTGCCCCTATCAATCCGATTATTCTGTATTATCCTTCCATCACACAATCACACAGACTTTTGTCCCATCTAGTTGTGTGGGAAAGAAAACAATGTCCGTAAAAAGACAATACAAGGTAAAGGAAACTCTTTAATCTTGCTAATGGGCTGACAAAGGCTCTCATGCTGGTGAAAGAAAAGACAAAGGAGCAGAAGCAAAACAGTTTCTGGTGACATAATGTCCAGTTTCTGGTGACATAAGATGCACCCAGCATTCTCTTTGAACTGATAGATAAATGAATGGTTAAAAATGGAGAATAGGACAATTAATCTTGCTAAGAACAAAGCAACTTTGCTGGTGATGGTACTATGATAAAATGCATTTGGTACACTTTGTATAATGGTTGGTGACAGGAAGAACATCCATTTATAAAATATATTAAAAGAGTTTGCTTCCCAACCGCATGGTTTTGGGTTCAGCCCCACTGCATGGTACCTCAAGCAAGTGTCTTCTACTATAACCACAGGCCAACTAAAGCCTTGAAAGGATCTAGAGATGAAGACTGAAAGCCTTTCATATTAGTGTGTGTGTAAGGTGAGTGATGAATTTTGATTAATTTCTTTTGTAAATCATTATTGTTTGTTTCTGTGTATCTACGTATGTGGGAGAGTTTATTTCATCTAGTTGATGGTGTATTTTGTTTTCTAGTTTTCTTCACAGACAAATTCCAGTCTTTTGTTTTACTTATACCTTCATGGTACACCTGTCTTTTGTGTGTTTAAATTCACCTGATAAATCCAGTAATATGCACAACTCTTCTATAATAAAATTTTGTTGTATACCCAATTGAATATTAACTAATAACCCATTTTCTATAGTGATGTTTGAACAAAATTTTAATAATTTTATATTTTGTTGAATTTACCTGTAATTAGAATCACTTTGAGACTAAAGTTATGGAATAGAATTGGTTGAGAACCTTTCGTTAGATTTTCTTCCAAAAATCACATTAATATATTGATAAATAAAAAGAGTTGTTTAATGAAACTAGGCTACATTTATGATTATGTTAGAAATTAAATGAAACACATAAGGGGTGTATTTTGGTTAGAAATATGGTAATGAAAGAGTTAGAACAGCAGAAAAATTGGGCAAATTACCCTTACAAAGTGGAAAAATTTGTCGACCAGCTGGTTGTTGACAAATTTATCCACTTCATAAGGGTAATTTGCCTAATGTTTGTGCTGTTCTAAAAGCATCTCTGTTTTGGAAAATAAATTATCTCATTTGTATCTATATACACACATTTTGGCACTCATAAAAAACAAATGTTAGTTTGTTTATATGTATACATGTCATATAAGTTTATAAGACACTTTATCATCACTATCATTTTATGTCCAGTTTGCTATGCTGACAGGGGCTGAACAAAAGTGCTTAAAGCACCTGGGTTTCCTAAGTGGTTACCCATCTAAGTTTTAAGCAATGTTTACAGCATACACATTCATCAGCCAGGAATACATTAAATATTTAAAATAAAATGATTAAATATAAACTTTGTTTACCTCAACTTTACGCTCTCGTGCTTTACGGTGTTGCTTTTTTGTTTTAGCTTTTGGTTGTTTTTTAACTACTTCATTTTCCTCATTATTAAGTTCTGCATTTTCTCCATCTTTCTCTTCATTTAGTTTTTCTTTATCACCATCTTCTTCTTGAAGCCCTGCAGACATTTCTTTTATCCAAGATTCCTTTAAAACAAAATCACAAAACAAAAACAAATAAATACACAAACAAAATTTCTAAGGAAAATCAGAAATATACTAACTGACTAAGCCACTGCTAATTAAGTTACTGTTACATTTGTCTACTAGTCAGAGTGATAATGATTCATATTCTGTGATCAGTACTAATATATGTGCTTTGAAAACATTTACTTACAATTTAGTCACTGCATCAAAGTTAAGTTACTAATTTGCAGTGCCATGTTCATAGTACACCATACACACATTATCATCATCATTTAACATCCATTTTCTATGCTTGTGAGGGAGGGAGGGATTGATTGATTGATGTATGTATGTATGTATGTAGCGTGGAGGCGCAATGGCCCAGTGGTTAGGGCAGCGGACTCGCGGTCGTAGGATCGCAGTTTCGATTCCCAGACCGGGCGTTGTGAGTGTTTATTGAGTGAAAACACCTAAAAGCTCCACGAGGCTCCGGCAGGGGATGGTGGTGATCCCTGCTGTACTCTTTCACCACAACTTTCTCTCACTCTTACTTCCTGTTTCTGTTGTACCTTTATTTCAAAGGGCCGGCCTTGTCACTCTCTGTGTCACGCTGAATATCCCCGAGAACTACGTTAAGGGTACACGTGTCTGTGGAGTGCTCAGCCACTTACACTTTAATTTCACGAGCAGGCTGTTCCGTTGATTCGGATCAACCGGAACCCTCGTCGTCGGAACCGACGGAGTGCTTCCATTCCATGTATGTAGCATGCATATCTATATATATAAAACTGTAGTTGTGTGAGTGTCTGTCCCCTTCGATTTAGATTCCTAACTCCTCCCACATTTTGCGGTGCAGTTTAACCAAATTCGGGTATCTTATAGTCGTGATTAATATCGAGCCCGTCTGGCTATTAGCGCGCGTCTATGATGAGTCTACGATTTTAAAAATAATTTAACATAATTTTTTATTCCATTTTAATGCATAATTTTTCGTGTGTCGATGGTGGCGGAGTTGGCGTCCATGGTCACACCTGCACCTGTTTGCTTCTCCCCCTTCTTCCCTCCCTCGTGAAGCTGTGGGGAAGGGAGTGTAAGCAAATCAACGTCGTAATGCGTTGTCAAGGAGACCAGCGTTCTTTTAGAACAACGACTTCATGGCTTGAAGACACCAAAACGGAAATGGCTAAGAAAGCCCGAATATAAGGGAAGTAACTCTCTAAAAATGCTTATATAGTTATTTCCCTTACAAACCCGAGCAACGCCGGGCGATACTGCTAGTATATATATATATATATATATATATATATATATATCTCTTCACTTCTCTTCACTCAACACTATATATATATATATATGGATATGTGTGTGTGTGTAATTAGGAAACACAAAACATAGCAGAGTAACAACAACACTAGAAGAATGGAACTAGATTTAAAAGTAATATAAACTAATAAAAAAAACTATAGTTGATGACAAGAAAATAAATCTTACTGTAGTTGGTGCTTCTGCTGCTGTTGGGAACATAGCATCCAGAGCTCTTGTTAACTTATCTTGCATCTTAGTGTATCGTATTTCATCATTTGTTGCAATTTGTAAAAGATTCTGCAAAAGAAATATTACATAATGTTTAATAAAATCAAGTGGAAATATTTTTATATTTACAATGAAACAGGAAAACAGTGCTATAACAACAGATCATGTGACAAAGTGAAAATAACTGACCACAGTCAAATAGATAACTGACTATATGAGAGTGCTACCAAGGTTATAAAACAATGATACAAACTGGCCATGTGACAATGATTCCAGCCACAGGCTGTATTAAAATGACCAGACACAACTGATTGATGAGTAAACCAACAACTGGTCTAGATCATCATAATCATCATTTGATGTCCGTGTTCAACATTAGCATCGCTTGGAGGGCTTGACAGGATCTGATGTATCTGAAGACTGCATTATGCTCCAATTCTGCTTTAGCATGTTTTTTAAAGATTGGATGCCCTTTCTAACACCATCCACTTTCAAGAGTGTAATGAGTCTTTTTTTTTTTGACACCAGCACTAAATGAAGATGATATGCAGCCTATAAGACTAAGACCCCTTCAACTGAGTGGGCCTATAACAGAAAGGGAGGCAGCTTTATGCTAGAGGATGAGGAGTTAAGTATGAGCAAATACAACAGACGACAACTGGAATGACAACATCATAAACCAACAACACAAAGGTGAAAAAAAGTCTTTAACTTACTTCATGATCATCATATGCTGGATTATAGGAACTACCTGCATGGGGTACCTCAATGGCAGGCACCTCAGAACGTTTCTTTAAATACATTGCAGGAGGCTGAAAAAATAACACAAGAAGTTTTATGTTATTCCAAATAAGCACGTTGTTACTGAAATACAATTCAAAAAAGCCCGCCATTTACGTACATGTATAGTTAGTTAGTTAGTTAGTTAATTTGGCTCAAAAGCAAATAGCAAGGCCATGTAGGGGGACATGGAGTTAAGTACAGGGTGGTGTTCATGTAAAGAGTTCAGGCCACTTGAGGTCCAGGGAGGCTTTGAACAAAGCGGTCGTCGGCATCTTCACTATCTCGTCTGGCAGCTTATTCCACGGATCCGCAACCCGGACGGAGAAAGCTCCTCTCCTTCGATTGAGATGAAATCGTCGCAGGTAGAGCTTTTCGGAATGACCCCGCAGTCGACGCTCCGGAGCAGGAGTGAAGAACAGCTCTTTCGAGAGGTTACACTTCCCGCTTATGATGTTGTGGGCGAGAATGAGATCACCACGGCGGCGGCGTTTTTCAAGAGAACAAAGGTCGAGCGTCCTCAGCCTTTCTTCGTAGGACAAATTTTTGAGACCATGAACCATGCGGGTAGCCAGCCTCTGGACTCTTTCGAGGTGCTGTATGTCTTTGAGGAGATAAGGAGAAGAGGCTTGAATCCCATACTCCAATATGGGTCTCACCAGCGTGACATAGAGTGGCAGGAATATGGCTGCTGTGAGCATTCCGAATGACCGTCGAATCAAAAACAGAATTCCGTGCGCTTTGTTGGCAGCATGGACGCACTGGGCCGAAGGCGAAAAGGAGGAATCCACCAAGATACCCAGGTCCTTTACCTGATCGGTCCTCTCCAGCAGCAGATGACCCGGCTCGAAATCAAGTTGAGTTGCAGGAGTAGAGCCGACAGGCAGATGACAGCACTTTGACACGTTCAGACACAGGTCCCAATCGTTAGACCACTTCCAAATTTGGTGGAGGCATCGACGAAGATCCTCTATACTACCGCGAGGAGCGACCAGTTTGATATCGTCGGCAAATAGAAGGGTGTGTTGCGTGAAGTCGTCGGGCAAGTCATTTATGAAGACTAAGAACAACAAGGGCCCAAGCACTGAACCTTGAGGCACGCCACTGCTCGCACTGGAGACGTCGGACCGCGAACCATTAACTTGAACTTGGAAGGAGCGATCTGAGAGGAAGGCACCAACCCATCGTACAATATCCGGATGGAAACTATATGCTTGAAGCTTGACAAGTAGTAGGCGGTGGTTTACCGAGTCAAAAGCTTTGGCAAAGTCCAATAAAACGATGTCAACAGCATCACTATCATCGAGGATGCGCATCACCAATTCTTCCATTACTAGTAAGTTGGTCAAGCATGATCTCTTCGGCACGAAGCCGTGTTGGGAATCAGTGATCGAGGCTGTGTTTAGGAGGTGGAGCATCATACTTTTCTTAAGGATGGCTTCGAACATCTTGCTGATTATTGATGTAAGGGAAACCGGTTGGTAGTTAAGCGGGTCTTCGCGGTTCCCTTTCTTGAAAATTGGGCAGATTATCGCTGTTCTCCAGTCTGCAGGTATAACACCCGTCGCCAATGACATATTGAATAGTCGTGTTAAGGGCTCGCAGATGACCGGAGCCAACGCTTTGATAACCCGTGGGTGTATGCCGTCAGGGCCGTGACCCTTGTTGACATCGAGGCCTTGAATAACACGTTTGACTTGGTCCCGCGTGATGATCAATCGAAGCATTGGAGGTACCGATCTATCAAATGGAGGGGGTTCACGACCATCATCTTGTTTGAAAATAGTTGAAAAAGCCTCAGCAAATAATTGACTCTGTTGATAAGGGTCCTCAATCGATACGCCTGTTGAGTCTACCAACCTTGCAATCTGGTTGTTCAAGTGGGAATTCCGCTGGACATGGGCAAAGAAGGTTTTTGGATTGCTACTGGCATTTGCCGCGATTTTGTATTCATAACTGAAGCGTTCTTTCTTTTCAATTTTCACGGCTCGGTCTCGTTGAGTTTTGTACACCTCAAAAGCTGCAGTCGAATCCAGATTTTTGAATTCAGCCCAAGCAATATCTCTGAGTCGACGTTCTCGTTTAACCTTCTTCGTCACCCAGGGCTTGTGTTTCTTCCTCTTGGGAAGTCCAACGGGAACTGCCTGGTCAGTCAAACAGATTACATATGCTGTATAAAGGTTGAACATTTCTATATGCTACGTTGGATACATTGGTTGTTTGTCTGGTATGTTGTTTTTGTTCATTCATTATAAATTTTGAATTATGCTTGCACTGATGATTAAAAAGTGCATTTTTATGAAATCATGGTGATCTGCAGCTAAATTCTGTTTTTAAATGACTTGCTTTGAGAGTTGCATTCGGTACGATGTGTTTACTTATTTTGGTAGTTTTGACTTTTAGAGTCCCTCCTAGCGTGTGGCATTTATGTATAGTAATGCCCTCTATATAATATAAACAAATATATTTAAGTGAAAAAATTGGTGGATTTTTTCTCTTGAGGTTTTTCACGCTTGATAAATTCTTAAAGATTTTATCCTATTTTTAAATTATATATATATATATTTACACACACGCATATATATACACAAGTGTGAAATTTGACTGGTGGCCGCTGTTGCCACCGCCATCTGCAGTTGTTTTCAGCTTAAGAGGCAGAGAGAAATAGGGTTTGCTAAGAAATAGAAGAGGGGAAGAAAATTGCTGAGAGATATTTTATTTTATATATACATATTTTATTATGCGAGTAGATATTTCTATATAATTCACTTTTTTTTTTAACATTTTGGTTGTCCTGTAGCTTATACATATATATATATATATATGAATACACACACGTGTTTGTGTGTGTGTACACATAGATACACATAAAAGTATATACACATTGTGCATGCATGAACAAACATACATGCACAAACACACACACATATATATATATATATATATAGCCAACATACACAGTAAAGTAGTTGGTGTTCGGAAGAGCATCCAGCTGTAGAGACCAAACCAAATCAGACTGGAACCTGGTGCAAATCTCTGGTTTGCTTGCACTGGTCAAACCATCCAACCCATGTCAGCATGGAAAACAGATATTAAAGGATAATGATACATATATATATATATATATATATTCAAACCTAATGAAATCTTGGGCTGATGACGGAAATGTTGATCTCTATATCCAACTAATCTAGAAATGGCGTTCTCAAGTAATCGATGTACGTGTGATCTTTCATTATTTTTCCCTCTATACCTGCGTGAATTATTTTTGAGTATACATTGTCTGGGAGACTTTTCTTATAGTAGAGGAAATAGCTAAAATTTTTTGGCTGCTATTTCTAAAAGTTCGGTGTGTGGTAAAGTAAATTATTTTACTGAACCCTAATTATATAATGTATATATATATATATATATATATATATATATATATATATACAGATATACACACATGCATACAATGTACTGCTTGTCAGTTTCCACCTACCAAATCCACTCGACTTTGGTTGGCCTGAGTTTACTGAAGCAAAACACTTGCCCAAGCTTTGACACAATGGGACTGAACCCTAAACCACATGATTGGGGAGTAAAATATAAACTCTCTCAAGAACAATGGTCATACTACAAACTATAGAGTCACAAGTTCAACTTTCTCTCCAGTTTTTGTGTTGTGCCTTAAGGCAAAATTTAAATGTGCTTGAAACAAGTGGATTGAGTAATGGAACAGTAAACAGCCTCTGCTCCTATTTCACATTCAAGTGGTTAGCAGTGATTATGCTGATGAAAACTATTCTTCCAACAGATAAATTGTCCCATCCTTGCAATATGGTGTGCAAAATGGATATAAAGGAGTTACATGCCGGCATGGGTTGGATGTATTCTTATATCATTGATGTATTTCAAATAATGTGAGCAACTGCTGGTGCCGCATAAAAAGCACCCAGCCCACTCTGTAAGGTAGTTGGCATTAGGAAGGGCATCCAGCCCTAAAAAACTGACCTTGCCAATGCTGGTGCCATATAAAAAGCACCCAGTCCACTCTGAAAAGTGGTTGGCATTAAGAAGGACATCCAGCCATAAAAATCATGCCAAAACAGACAGTGGAGTTTGGTGCAGTCCTCAGGCTTGCCAACTCCTGTCATACTGTCTAATGCATGCCAGCATATAAAATGGAAATTAAATGATGATGAGAATCTACTAACCACATTAAAATTATGAGGAAGGGAGAGGGAAATAAAACATATATGAGTTGGCATACCTTTACTCTTATCTTATTAGTGTATTCTAAATAATATGGATCTGCTTCTACTTCTTCATCTTCTTTCTTACAGTCTGGAATTCACAAAAAAAAAAAGAACAGGAAATAAAAATGGATCAATAATCAAAGCAAAATTTTGATTTGCTACAAAATGTCTTTCACTTCAAATTTTTACACAAAAATGGCCAGATAGCAAATTGCTGTGTTAAAAAGAAAAACAAAACCAATTAAAAAATGTTTAGAACTGAGCAATGAATTGTACAATCCTTCAAAACACAGACATAGCTGCATGGTTGCTTCTCAAGCACATAGATGCCACTGCATGGTACCTTGGGTAAGCATCTTCTACTATGGCCATAGTCTGATCAGATTATGATCAGATTGAGAATGGATTTGATAGAATAAGGGAAGTAAATTATACCAACCACCCAACACAAGTATTATCACATTAACCACCTAAAAGTCTACTTTGAGCCAACAGACTCATGGAACCTGGAGCTTATCTGACTTTCTGGGGCTTTTAAGTGACAGAACACAAGAACAAGATGCCAGTCCATTTACAGAGTTAACCCTAAACTGCTGGTAGAAATCATTTCTGGTGAGTGGACAACAGTAACACAAGATGAAAAGCCTTGTTCAAGGACACAATGCACCACTTGGTTTGAGAATCAAACCTACAACTCAATGGTCTGGAGTCCAACATCCTAACCACAAGGCTATGCTCTTCATTATATCATACAGATCCATTCGAGCTGTCTAAAGCAGGAATTATTACTACATGGTAGCGAGGGGGAATAAAGAACAGTCATCTAAGATATTATTACATTGAATGAAGAGAAATAAACAGCATACAAACATTATCATGCAGTGAGGGAAAAGAAACAGAAGCAGTAGCTACCACAAATGGCAACAGATGCACAAACTCATAGAGGAAAAAACAATTTAAATGGCTAACCATTCCAAAGATCATAATCTATAATCCGATCTGAGAAATATTTTGCTTTCTCTTCTTTGTAGTCTTTATTAGCTTGTATGCGATCATTTATAGTCCTTTCTTCCTTTTTTTTAAGCTTTCTCTTGAGTAAACGCTCAAGTTGGAAATCCGACACTTTTTTCACAACTCTGTTTGGTCTGTGAAAGAAGAGAGAAAACAAAATTAAACATATCAACAAAACAAAAATTTTCAAGTTTTTATATAGTGACTGGGACTTTTGGAGATATGCTGTGCTTGAGAAGACCCGACAAGTCAAGTGAGACCATAGCCCATGGCCTATGCCAGTGGGTGTAACCAGCCCATTTATGAATACCCTTCATTTACTGGACAATGAACTTTGCTTGCAAAGACCTATTGAGGTAAGTGTACAAACTAAAATCAGTGACGTGGCCGATGACAATACCGCCTGATTGGCATTCATGCCAGTGGAATGTTAAAAGCATATCCGAGCGTGATCATTGCCAGAGCCACGGATTGGCTGCTGTGCCCGTGACACATGAAAAGCACCATTCAAGCATGATCATTGCCAGCGTTGCCTTACCGACATGTGCCGGTGGCACATGAAAAACAACATTCAAGTTTGGTCATTGCCAGTGCCGCTGGACTGGCTCCCATGCAGGTAGCACGTAAAAACACCTTTTGAGTGTGAGCGTGGTTGTTGCAAGAACCACCTGATTGGCCTTCATGCTGGTGACACGTAAAAAGCACCCACTGGAGTGGTTGGCGTTAGGAAGGGCACCCAGCTGTAGAAACTTTGCCAGACCAGATTGAACCTGGAGCAGCCTCTGGCTCACCAGTACCCAAACCTTCCAACCCATGCCAGCATGGAAAGTGAACATTAAACAATGATGATGTTTGGACTCAGACCAATGTTCAACAAGCAAACCTATGAATACATCCCATACTTTTAATTAAATAATAAGACAGCAAAATTTACATGATATAACTGTTGATGTCACAACTGGTTGTCTAGTACCCCATCAACCTAGCAATCCAGTTTCAGATGTCAATTGAAATTGTTTTCATCTGGCCTAGTGTTTAAGATGTTGCACTCACAATCATTAGATCATGAGTTCAATCCCCAGACTGGGCAGCGCGTTGTGTTCTTCAGCAAAACACTTCCTTTCACAATGCTCTAATACCCTTTCAATCAGGAGAGAATGTTGGCCAGCTCGCCTAGCCAGCAGGGTGGCATCATTTAGAGGCTAAAAGGATGTAAAGTGCATTGTGACCAGCAATGTATAGCATCTGATAGTCTACTCAGTCAGGTGATCATCAATACTTAAGGTGCAGGCATGACTGTGTGCTAAGAAGCTTGCTTCATGTTTCCAGGTTCAGTCCCACTGCATGGTATCCTGGGCAAGTGTCTTCAACTATAGCCTTGGGTCAACCAAAGACTTGTGAGTGAATTTGGTAGACAGAAACCAAAATAAGCCTGTCATATGTGTGTGTGTGTCCGTTTGTCTGTCCCTCACCACTGCTTGACAACCAGTGTTGGTGTGTTTATGTCCCTGAAACAGCAATTTTGACAAAAGTGACTGATAGAATAAGTGCTGTGCTTAAAGAAAAAAAATAAGTCCTCGGGTTGATTCAACCAACTAAAAATTCTTCAAAGCAGTGCCCCAGCATGGCCACAGTCTAATGACTGAAATAAGTAAACAAAAAGATAAAAGATTTTTTTTTCCATTATATGAAATATATAGTTCTATAACTTGATGTAAAATATATGGGTTTTACCTTATTTATTTATAAGTGGTTAACTTATTAAGTTAACAGCTCACCAGTAAGTGAAGAATGATAACTATCTACTTGTGAATAATGTTAGTTACTCAAATGTAAGTGACCAGTGGAAACATTCTACATATAAGTACAGACAACAATTAATCACCTGAGGGTGGAATGATATCTAAATCAGTGTTTCTCAAAATGGGGCTTACCAGTATTTTGGTGGGGCATAGGTTACTTCAGAATGGTAGGGGATAATTAAGTGGTACTGGATCTCCATTGCTTGACAATGAGGATTCACTTATTCAATCGTGTGCACCACCTGCTTCTGAATTAGCATGAAAGTGGCCAAGTATTCCACAGGTATGTATATATTTTATGTAATTGTCAAACAGAATCAGCACGACACAGTTTATATCAAGACGGTACTTTCTGAATAAGATACAAGCCATTCAATGGGTGTCTCTACAGTTTCCATCTACCCAGTTTCGTTCAAAAGACATGGGGTCAACACAAGGTTATAGGAAATGCTACAGTGAGATTAAAATCATAGCTTCATAGATATGAAGCAAATTTCATAACAATTTGACCTTATTGCACGCACCTATGGCATAAGTAACAAGTAAAACTTAGAATATTTTCAATTAAATCCTTTTTTGGATACATGCTATATCACCTGGGTTGGTCAGGCTGTCTAGTGCCAAGTTGACTCCACTGGCCACAGCATTCACCCCATTGATCCAAACAATTTTCTTAAATCCTCTTCCCACCTGATTGGAGGTCTTTTGTGTGGTCTCTTCTGCATGCGCTGGCACCACTCAACAACTGCATGGATCCACCAATCGTCTGTGAATCTTGTGACATGACCAGCCCATTGTAGATTTGCATGGTGGTATTTTGTGACAACATCCTTCTCTCCAGTTCTACCCCTGATCTCATTCCACATGTGATCACTTAGCAAGACTCCCAACATCGCTCTCAGAAAACAAGCACCATATTTATATGTGTTGTGTGTGTGTGTGTGTGTGTGTGTGTGTGTGTATATATGTAATATACATTCTCTGCATTTTTCGAAACCAAAATGGAGCACGGAACAAAAATGGCTGAGTAGTACTGATTCTAGACATAGGTAAAAATGAGGAAATACAGTAAAAAAAGCAGATACTATAAAATAAAGGTTTCACTGTCAATTTATTTCTATTTGTCAATTGCAGAAATAAGTATAGTGACCTTGATCTTTTGCATGGCTGCTGCACACACTCTGGGTCACAAATGTGCCATGTCCTCCTATATTTACTATTATGACTACCACCACAGCCATTTAAGATATAATCTTGTCTAATCCAAATATGCCATACTACATTTGTTTTTCTATTCCCAGCAATGGCCCAGTAGAATCATTAGAGCAACTGATGCAGGATCTTAAGGCAGTGATTTTGAACCAAGATGTGTGGCAGGTGGACTTTGCTGCTGCGACCCAAGTTGGAACCCAGCTGTAATATTAATAATAATGTTTCTTGAGTCTTTTTAGCAGACAGAATCCACTCTGTTGCAAGCACAGAAGCTAGACATCCCTCTGTCCCTACCACCAGCCTTGGAAGTCCTGACTAAATAACCAAAGAAATAATTTTAAAACCTTAACTCATATCACCTATTCACAACATCAGCAGAGTTTCCTCAAAATATATTGTAACAGGCAAAAGTTTTGGTACCACACCTCTGTAACCATATATATCATGATACACCTATATCATAACAGGATAGGGCAAATATCAAAGAATTCACTTACTTTATTGGACATGCGATTTTACCCTTTCGATACAATTGTGAATGACATTTTAAAGGCTGGTCTTTTTGCCTTAAGCGTCTTCTTTCAGCAGCTGAAGGTAAAAAATAATATTAACACATCGTTCCAAATTTCAACACAATGCAGACAAATCAAAGAAATTATTTAGTTTTCTAATTATGAGTTTATGTTTCAACTAATCTATTCTCTAGCTGTCACTATTCTCTGTTTTCTGTCACAATATTCACGTTTTTCCATTCTATCTCTTTATCAACAGCCACTATATAGCTACCTATCATTGTTTTTCTCTTCCATTATTGTCTCCTCTGTACTTCAGTTCTCTCCTTCCTTACCCTTTTTGTCATGCTGCCTTGAACAAAGATCAAGCTGTGCTGCTAAACTGGATGATGGAAGACGTCTGTTAACAAAGGTTAGATACAGTTCCCTGACAACTTCCACACCTGTTTTTCACAACATGAGGTTATAGAAAAAGTATTCACTCATGATTCCATGCTCTGGGATCAAATACATAATTATGGTTTCCTTCTGTGTCTCTTTCATCCACACTAGCACACACTGGCTGAAGTATTTAATACCCAGCTGCTGTTTTGCAATTTGCTTTCAATGCATGTTCATATTGATAATTTATTTTTGGCCTCTGCATACTTTCCACCCTCCATGCCCATGTTTTACTACTATACAACATCATATTTCTTTCATACACTTTATATAGTCTACCTTTTATTTTTTCTATGTAAGGAGAAAGCTCTTGTTGCTAGCAGAAGTAACCTAATCTAAACATTCTAAACTTGATTATATTATTTTCAGTATTCAGTCATAATCATCATCATTCTTTAATGTTCGTTTTCCATGCTGGAAAAGGTTGAACAGTTTGACCAGAGCTGGCAAGCTGCACCAGGTTCCAGTCTAATTTGTTTTGATTTCTATGGATGGTTGTCCTTCCTAACACCAACCACTTTACAGTGCATATTCAATGTTTTTAATGTGACACTGGCTTGAGCACTTTTACATGGTGTCGGCATAAGTGCTTTCTACGTGGCACTGGCACAGGGCTTTTGCAGGCCAATCCTCTTCATCAGGGAGAGCAGCATTAACACTTCTGCTATGGAGGACAGGTTTTCAGTCACTTAGTTTATTAATGTGGTGGAAGAAATAATTAACTTCTATTAATACATGTTGTACTTATCAGACATACTCTTTTACATGTTTCAGTCATTTGAGTGCAGCCATGCTGGGGCACTGCCTTTTAGTGGAGCAAATCGCCCCCAGGACTTATTCTTTGTAAGCCTAGTACTTATTCTATCGGTCCCTTTTGCTGAACCGCTAAGTTACAGGGCCGTAAACACACCAGCATCGGTTGTCAAGCGATGTTGGGGGAACAAACACAGACACACACACGACGAGCTTCTTTCAGTTTTCATCTACCAAATCCACTCACAAGGCTTTGGTCAGCCCAAGGCTATAGTAGAAGACACTTGCCCAAGGTGCCACGCAGTGGGACTGAACCAGGAATCATGTGGTTGGTAAGCAAGCTACTTACCACACAGCTACAACACATACAGTATCAATAGTAAAGTGAGATATGTGAAAAATATTGCAAGACAATGTAACCATTTTCTACATGCATGCTGATTTTACTATTTACTTAGATTGCTTATTAACATCATTAGAGAAATGACCATGAAATTTAACCACACAGTTAAAGAGTTAATACTACAGACACTGTGATTTAGAGAAAAAATATTAGATGGGCATGACTGTGTGGTAAGAAACTTGCTTTTTAACCACATGGTACTGGGTTAAGTCCCACTGCGTGGCACCTTGGGCAAGTGTCTTCTACTATAGCCTCAGGCCGAACAAAGCCTTGTGAGTGGATTTGGTAGACGGAAACTGAAAGAAGCCCAATTTGTGTGTGTGTCTTTGGCCCCCACACCACCTAGTGTTGGTGTATTTACATCCCCGTAACTTAGCAGTTCAATAAAAGCGAACAATAGAATAAGTACCAGGCTCAGCAAAAAAAAAAAAAAAAGTACTGGGGTCAATTTATTCAACTAAAAATTCTTCAAGGCAGTACCCCAGCATGGTCACAGTATAAATGAATGAAACAAGTAAAAGATAAAAGATGAAAAAAGTATAGTGGGTCTACAGAAAGGGTTCTCAAGACTGTTAACATTAACATTTAAGCATTTCGTGGTAGCTGCAATGTTAAGATCATATAAGGTAGTAATAGTCACATTAGTAAATTTTTACTATTACACCCATCTCACTCAGAAAGTGAGTGTTTACCTAAAAAACAAGTGATTCCCAATGGATTTGATGGTCAGATTTGAACATTAATAGGAAAACTATACATGTCACCTTTAAAGTGAGATAAATGTAATATTAAAAATCAATTGTCACATCATATACAGTATTTTAAATGATGAAGGCACAAGATAATTAAATTTGTATGGATAGCACAGGATATTTATGACACAAATCCAAAACATGCTGCCTGGTCCAAGCTTGAAATTCTACATAAAGTGTGTGAAAAATAAATAAAGTACAAGTTACCTGTGATTCTTTTCTTTGATTTGCTAACACTTTTATCAACAAAAAAGAGACTTTCATCAGCTTTTAGTGAAATAATTCCCCTGAAAAGTAAAATTTAAATGGATATCAGCAACAACAAATAACTGAAGATATTTTAACTTCAAAATCTGATAAGACATTTTTTAGCAATTAAAATTCCAAATTGAAACAGCTTCATTAACTGACTTCTTACATAACTGTACAGACATCTAAAATGAAGTTTCAAATTTCAGTTAATTGCCTAACATTATCCTAATGTCAAACATAATTCAATTTTTTATGAATAAAGTGATTCTATAAGCTTCTATTTTTATGAGTTAAAATGATAATAGCCAGTACTTCATGTTTACAACCAAATGGGGGTCAAATGTTTTTGTTATTCTTACCATTACAAAGAAACAAAACCCAGCAAAGCTCAGAGTCCAATGCACTTTCTTCTCACTTTTAAATGTGTAATTGTTCAATAAATAAAACCTTCATCTTATTTTAGTGTCCTTTGTCTGAAATCTTTCATCACACATCCTGTGGGTTGGTGAGTCATTGAAGAAGTCACAGCATATGTGACAAAAGATTTCAGAGTAAATCTTCCTCAAAATTCATAAAATGTATAAAAAAAAGTTTTGATTCAAGTGTCAAATAGATGCTATAAAGTCATTTTCATTGGTAATTAGATTACCCTCTGACTGACTAAATTATTATTGCTTTCTTAATCCACCTGGCCCTAGTTATCCTCATTGAATAATTCAATGTGTGTGATAGGTCATAGTGAGAACATATAATTGTCTCGGTATTAAGAAATGTCAAAGAGAAAGAAAAGATCATGAGGAATAAGTTAAACAAGTGACATATATAAATAAAAAAAATAAAAAAGCTCAAAGGGCTGGAACATAAGTAAATTATGTGTATACAGTTGTCCTATAGAGTAATGGATTTGACCTTACTGAACTTACAGAAAACTCAGGTTTCACTTTCTGGCTGTATAAAGTCAATGGGTTCATGTTGAAATCACAGATATTCATGAATAGCTTAGAGATGAAAGAAATACACCACTAACCAGTATAAAGCAGTTTAACTCTGCTAGAATAGAAATGCCTCAAACAGATTGGGCAAAGAAACTGGAATGTTCCCAACCTCCAAATATCCAGACTTCCTCACAGACAGCAATAATTATAGCAACATATCAGTCTAACACCAATCTTAAAATGCTGGTGTTACAGGAGTATTATCCCAATGTATCAGTACAATTAAAAAATCTTTACAGTAAGTAAAACCATGTCAGTTTACATGTTGCTGATAACTGGATTTGTACTGTTGGTATGCAGCAACTACAAACCAACAGCCTTGATGACCACTTTAATAAAAGTATTATCTTTTATCTTTTACTTGTTTCTGTCATTAGACTGCAGTCAGCTTATGTCAAAATGTCCAACCCATGCCAGCATGGAAGGAGGATGTTCAATGATGATGATGATGAGTATACCCAGAAAATTGCACTATCCATCCAGTTGTTGAAATCTTTAAACAATTTAGTTTCTTTCATTAAACACTACACTGGTAATTCAACAACATGAAACAAGGCACAACAAAATGCTTTGAAATCCTTTTATTGAGATTGTTTCATCAGGAAGTTGATTCTTGATAGTATCATCATTTTGTATTTGCTTTCCATGCTGGAATGGGCTGGAGAGGTTGTCAGTCTAAGTCAATTCTTATTCAGAATTATTGCCATATCTAGAGATGTCAGAAGACTAAATCTCACAAATGTCCTACTGTTGGATGGTTTCTGTGATAGGATGTTGTTCCTTATACCAACAACTTCAGAGAGTGTACTGTGTGCAGGAACATTTTATTGTGGGACACCAACATCAGAAATGAGAAGACCAAAAGTTTCTCTGGACCCATTCGATCACAAACTACTTTACAGAATGCACTGGATACCTTTTATACATTGACAGTTATTCAGAAACAACAGAAACCCACATAACCATGGAATAAAGACTTCCACTACCACCATTTGTTTCCAGAAAGCTGGATTTACAGCTGTAGATAAATCAATCTCCTGTTGTTGATGATGACCCTCCTGTCATGAGGATTATCTACAGCAGTGGTTCTCAAAAAGGGTCCATATAAGATTTTGGGGTGTCCATGCAAGCCAAATAGTAAAGGATACATGAAAAAATTGTGATTTGGATGTATTTATTGAAAGAAACAACTAAATTACTTTCTCCAATGTAAAGAATTTGTGGCCACAAATCTTAGAATCATCAAATGGCTATAGGGATCCATTTGAAAAAAATATTCAAAGAGGTCCATAGGTAAAGAACTTGTGGCAACAAATCTTAGAATCATTAGGTCAGTGATAAAAGTATTAGACAAGAACTGCAAACATTTTGACAGATTTTGAGATAGAGGTAAAGGATATGGACCACATCCCATTTCTTTTGTTTTTTTTCAACAGAAACCTATTTTTACGACTATGGAGATTCTGAATCTGCAAAAAGATCAGCATTTTAAAATTTTAATTCGTATTTAGAAAGTGGATTTTTGGTGTGGCTGTGATTTCTAGATTGCTAGACTTTCCAGTTGGAGCGTACTTAAAAACTGAAGATTTTTAAAACCCCAAAAAAACACGTTTTCAAAATTTAATTTCCCCCTCTCCACCCCTCTGGCAAAGAAAAAAAAGGTGGGGGGGATTAAAATTTAACTGCTGTTTCTAGCATGTCGAGTTTTCTGTTTAGATACTTTCTACATCTGCTATTTTAGGAGGGGAAGGTATCTATTTTTTTTTTTTTTTTTCAAAAATTGAAATTTTACAAAAATTTTTTTTTCCCAGAATCAAAATCTCCGTATTTTTCTACGTATTTCGCCAAAAACAATTTCTAAAAAAAAGTGAAAAATTGGTGGGGGTGGATAAAAATTTTGAATTGCTGATTTCTTTTTTTGCAGATTCGAAATCTCGGCAGTCAAAAAGGCGAGTTTCTGTAGAAAAAAACAAACAAACAAAAATAATCGAAAGGGGGGTGCGGACCATGTCCTTTAACTCCGCAGATTTCGACAGTCAACGAAGGAACTTCGTAGTTGTTTAAGCAGCTATTCCCCCTCCCAATCACGTTACCATGATAAAATGAGGGAAAACATTTGATAATGTAAGCCTAGATATGGTCTGAAAATACGATGGGATGGCCATTGCTGGAACACTTCAGTCATAAAGCTTCTGGTTCAGAGCTGACATAAGCTAAACAAAACAGCCCTTATCCATACTGTACCAACGTAAACAGTCAGAACATTTAGTGTAAATGGTTAACAACAAATAACAATTAGGGTATAAAAGGAAGTCTTGCCATTTATTATGTCCAAACATAACTTGATTTCCTGCAAGAGGAATAATGACTTAATTATCGCACGTCGAGAGCATGCGATAATACGAGTGTATGGGTGCGTGCGTGTGTGCATATATATATATGAATAAATAAATGGAGTTTAACGCAGGTGTAAATCAAATATTTGATTTACACCTGCGTTAAACTACATTTATTTATTCATATATTATTCAAAATATTCCACGTAAACACTTAGTTTCTACCTTTATAATCAAGGAGTTACAACCTCTTTACTTGTGAGATTTTTGCTACCCTGGTAACTATTTATTTATTTTTCCGTGTTAATTGTTAACAAGGTAAAAATACACTCATCTATTTATATATATATATATATATATATTCGTTATTAATCAATAATTCATGGTGTAATTTAATAAGATCCTGCTTTGTTTGAATGGATATTATTAGCCGTTGACTACCATTTACTGGAAGATGACAAACACGTGCCACTGAGAATACACACAAAACATGATGTAAAAAAGAAAAAAATCAACAACCATTTCATCGTACAGAAAAAAACTTACCCAGTTCGTTCTTGATGTCTTACATCTTCCAAATATTCTTCTACGTCTGTGATATTAGTTTTCCTCCAAGATTTCTTTTTATTTTTACCCTGGTGTAAACGCTCTTTCTTGACTGAAGCTGCATCCATAATCATGGTCGCCATTAAAAGGCTGATTAGACTTACCTCCCCTCGGTTCTTCCGGTTCTAAAACCAGGAAAAAATGAAAACATCCTCTGATTTAAATTTGATTTAATTTGAAACGTTCTACTTCGTAAGTTCCTTTTCATTCTTCCAATATCAAATGTTTTATTGGTTCAGTAGCTATTTGAAGATTAATAACTAAATACATGCAAAGCTTGTCGACTGCGGGGAAAATTTATATTTTATCAGTAATTTACCAAAACAAAACAAAACAGATTGTAAGCTACGGCGTAATATGTGTGTTTTGTGTGTGTGTATGTGTGTGTGCGTGCGTCTGTGTGTGTTGGTATTTGTCACCTTGACAACTGCCAATGTATTAGGGACATAAACAAACTAGCACCGGTTGTCAAACAGTGTGAGACAAATATCAACAAACGTACACGCGCATGCGCACATGTATGCATATATCTTATTTGTTTCAAACATTAGATTGTGGGTATTATTTGATTCTATCACCCGCACGATTTTCACTAAGAAAAAAAAAATCGGATTTTTTGCCTAGAATCAAGTACTCTGACCTCCTAATATGCTGCAAACCCCTTATTTTTGTTCGGAAAAAGACCCACTACACTCTGGGGGTGGTTGGCGTTAGGAAGAGCATCCAGCTGTAGAAACCTTGCCAAAACAGACTGGAACCTCATTGCAGCCTCCTGGCTTACCAGTCCTCAGTCAAACCATTCAACCCATGCCAGCGTGGAAAGCAGACATTAAGCGATGATGATGATGATGTATAATGATATGTATAATTATGATAGATTGTTACCCATTCAGTGAACTTTGTCACCCACTCATTCACTCTCTTTTCCTTCTCTCTCTGGGTTTTGTAGTATATTAGAAGGTCACTGGAATTCATTCAATGAAACAAAAAAAATGTCCAATGATTCCTGGATAGTGGGAGGGCCCATCCCCCTCCCTTTTTTTCCAAAAAAAAAAAAGGAGTTTGCTGCTTATTAAGAAGTCAGGGTACTTGATTCCTGGCAAAAAATCTGAGTTTCTTTTTTTTTTTTTCTTAGTGAAAATCGTGCAGGTGATAGGATTAAAATTTACCAGATTGTAGCCATGCTGGGGCACCACCTTGAAGTATTTTAGTCAGACAAATCGACCCCAATACTTATTTTTTAAAGCCTGGTACTTAATCCAACGCTATCTTTTGTCAGAGCGCTAGCTTACAGGTGCGTCAACACACTAACACCGATTGTCAAGTTGTGGTAGCACACACACATATATAGGCACAGGTGTGGGCTGGTGGTAAGAAGTTTGCTTCCCAAACACCTGGTTCCAGGTTTAGTCCCACTACATAGCACTTTAGGCAAGTCTCTTCAAATATAGCCTTGTCAGTGGATTTGGTACACTGATCATGGTCATTGCCAGCTTCCCCTAGCACCTGTGCTGGTGGCACGTAAATAGCACCCACTACACTCACAGAGTGGTTGGTGTTAGAAAGGGCATCCAACTGTAGAAACAGCTTCCAAGACCCCCGGTCAAACCGTCTACCCATGCTAGCATGGAAAACAGACGTTAAATGATGATGATGATGATGATATATATTATATATATATATATATATATATATATAATATATATATATATATATATATATATATATATATATATATACTTTATTTTAAGCAGCAGAAAATTCAACAAAATCTGTTACTCTGAGTTTCTCGTTGCCGTTCATCAGACAGTTTTTGCTAGAATGGAACCGATATATCAATCCAATCTATACTCTTACAAACGCTACACCTTTAAAAAGTATATATATATAAAAATTATAAAATCCGAGGAAAAAACCTTACATTGAATAAAATACATATTGACATTAATGAAGAAAGTGCAAATTAATGCATAGAAATTAAACCTGTTATAAATATTACACTGCAATACATATTTATATTAAAATCTACATATATATATCAACATACACAAAATTATGCGCGCAAACGCCATACATATACAGACGTATGAATATAAATCTAAATATACACATAAAAGCATGTGTACATATATTCACGCAAAACCATCTCGCACGCAAGTTAAAAAATGATCTATGTAGCGATTCTCATATACTGAGTAAGGTGGGGGGACGAAAGAAAGGGAGAGAGAGAAAAAGGAACGAAGGAGGTGTGGGGAAAAAAACGAAATAAGAAAAAATTATGTATACAAGCAGTGTAACGGCATTATTGGCATATATGGAGACAAGTATACATACACAAGTTTGAATTGATACATATACATACAGTCGTGTATATGTGTGCTTAAGCACAAACATACTTTCACTTACACATACACAGATACGCATGCTTACAAATACATATGCTTTGCTATGCACATACTTATATCAACGTTCTAATTTTGACAACATTGCTTTTTTTTAAAAAAAAATTGCTTTTTTTTAAAAAAATGGGTGCATTAATAAAAATATATACGAAAGACATAAAATAAAATATAACATCCTATTTTGGGTCATTTATAAATAATCAAGGTAATATAAATAATCAAGGTAATCCTATACAATACAATAACATGAAAACAAAGTTGGAGGTTTTTCCTAATATATATGTAGAAACATAAGACTTTGCTATACAGATTAAGATCCGCATAGCTTGGAAACAAAATCCATCGTAGCGCTCATCGTTCAAGAGTCAAAATCAAAATCAAAAATACAAAATATATACTCTATCCATATGGTATATTTATATTCGACATTTTAAATTTAGCCGCGTGCCTACATAAGTTCATTAGCTCACTTCTTTGATTCAAAGAATTATTGTCTTTGAATAAGATGTACATTTTTTCTAATAGACAAAGCTTGCACTTGAAATTATTTTGTATGCTCCATGCCTGTATGGTGCCGCCCTGTCCAGAATGCTCCATGTCACGTTGAAAGGTGGGGCTTCCTTTTCTTTTAGTTCCCAGACATATTTTGCTAGGCTGGTTTTCTTCCTATTCTCTGGGTATTTAAATGAATTTTTATGAGAATAAAATCTTGTTTTAAATGAATTTTCTGAAGCCCCTGTGTATGTCTTGTATTCCGATGAGCCTTCCACTTGCACCTTGGCTCTATAAACTACTCCTTTCACCAGACATTTCCCTTCTAACGGACAGGAGCTTTCGTTTTTGAAATTACATTTCTTAATGGGCTCGGCACCATGTCTAATCTCAATTAGCTTCCTATTATGTTGGCTAATGTAAGAGGCGAAATTTCTGCAACAAGAATAGCTAACCTTCAGGGTTCTTCTGTTAAATATCCTATAGAATTTATGACCCTGCTTAAAATGCTTAGAGACTAATCTCAAAAATTCCTTACCTATATTAGTCTTTACGGCCAAATTGAAAGCCGGGTTGAACCACAAAACTTTCCTGGTTCTAGTTCTTCGTGCAGCATTATTATCAGCATTAAGCTGGTTGAACTGGATCTTCTCAGAGAATCCACTATTCTCTAATGCGCTATCGTAATAAGGTGCAGCTGCCTCGTCCGAAGAAATTGAAGATATTCTTCTACCTACATTGCTGACTAAGTTCCTAAGGATAACTGGTGGATGGTTCGAATCTTTGCTAATATACGATAGCTTTTCATTGGGCTTACGGAAAGGTTTAAATCTATCCGATCTTACATTAAAATTTACGTCTAAAAAATCTACACTATTCAGGTTAGCATCTATCGTAACCCGTAAGCCCATCCTTTGAAAGAAAGCTATGAGGTCCTTCCTAAGTCTATCTGATTCATGGCCGTTTAGATTATGCGTGGCTATAAGGCCGTCATCCCTATATAAACCTGCATCTATAAATGGGAATTCTATTTTTAGATAATAGAGAATAAAGGCTCCTATGAGCATACATAACTCAGCCCCGTCGTATGCCCCCATCGGTACATCGAAAAGAGAATCCTCAGTCTTCTTAATCCAGGTGGAATCCTCGAAAAAAAGAAGCGATTTCCTCGCATGCATAATAATATCAATTTCCGAGCTATCGATGTTGACATACTGCTTGGCGAAGTCCAATGCCCTTAGGAGCATATATATATTGTAAAATATAATTGCCAACTAAATGTGGTGGTCACATAGTGTTGTTTTTAGCCTCTGGGGGACATCTCCTCCATCTGGTTAATGGCACACTGTCTGTGTCCGATTAGTATTTGCGAGGGGAAATCATCGTTCCCATCGTTAGCCTTATGTGATACACACAGACCTGGGTTCCCATCATCAGTGTGTGATAATTATGAGCTAGTGATGAAAACTCATTCCACATGCAAAATACTATATGCTTTTTCCAGTGACAAACTGTCACCGATCTCAAAAAAGGAGAAATCAGCAATATTGAATTAGTGTTCTGGCTGTAGTGAATGTTTAGCTAAGGGATAGTTACCAATTTACACCACTCAGAAGGATCTGTAGGATCTATGGGCAGTTCCTGTGACTATTATGATATATCATACATACAGATATAACTAGAGAATTTTAAACATATAGATATGCATAAACAATGTGAGGGTGGGTGTATATAATGCATTATTTGGTACTTAAATTTGTGCAAGTGGGCATGTGTGGATAGGAAGAGGAAAAGAGAGAGAGTAGACATCAATAATATAAGAAAAGTAAAAGAGAATAGTCATGAACTTGTTTCTTTTGAATTCAGTGTATATGTGCTGTGAGTGTGGAATGTTGGACATTTGATTTAACCCTGATGCCAGAATGATTTTACAAGCTCTAAGGGAGCAAATTTTTGTTTAGAGGTTATCAGTTTGTGATTTCTGCTCTGGTGCCAGTAAGGTAGAGAATGGAATGGTATCATTAAGCATTTTATATAGGCCCCTGCTGTTCTGTTAATTTTCTTGCTTAAGTGGGCATGGCATTTACTAGTGAAGGTACCACATGTTTATGATATTTCTGTATAGTCATTCTATACATCTAGTATTGTTTCCTTGCATGTTCAATAATATAATAATAAACAGCACTTACTGTATTTTCCCACGGTTTATGTTGGGGTCCTTAATATTGTATACAAGGTCTTGTTGTATACAAGGTCTTTTTCACTTTTTTTTTACTTCATTTGGAAAGTCCTTCTACTGTTTGGTTTGATGCTAATAATGGTTGGTGTTTGTCTGTTTTGTGATACTTTGTTCCAGTCTCAAGAAGGCTTTTTTAATTTTGTCTATAAGATACAACCACCTTGGAATGTCTATTACATTTTCCTTGGAGATAATAATTTCCAGTGTTTCCTCCAGACATGGATTCAGACTTGTGATGTTCCGTCATATGATTTGGTATTTTTTAATATAGAAACTTCGTTGTGTGTTTCACCCCATTCCATTTAAGTCTCTAGATGAGATTAGCTAAGGATGTGTAGTGACTTTTATTTACATCCGCAAATGACATAAGATGGTTTCTAAGACGGCTTTTCATTGTCAGATGTTGCATCGATGTACACATTTTTGTGGACCTGCCTTCGCTTCCACATTTATAAATCATACTCCTTTTCAAGCAGTTGTTTCAAAATTTACATTTGTTTCTCCATCTGCAGTTATATGCTCTCATGTTGCTGCTGGTTTTGTTGTTTTTATGTTCTACATCACCCCTTAAGTTGTGTATATTGGTGTTTACCTGTATGTTTT
Source organism: Octopus sinensis (assembly GCF_006345805.1). NCBI lineage: Eukaryota > Metazoa > Mollusca > Cephalopoda > Octopoda > Octopodidae > Octopus > Octopus sinensis. The sequence continues at coordinate 44,248,549 of NC_043007.1, read as the reverse complement.
GCTTGCTATTGGAGCTATTATTGCTGTTTATTTTACAACATTCTTCTACTATTATGGTCTTATTTATCTCAGGTTTAGACTTCGCTGCTAATAATGTACTATTATTTGAACCCAAGTCTGTTTTTATGGAGTATTTATTCTCCACTTTCTTATGCATTTTCTCACTGCTTTTTCTATTCAGATCTACCATTTTTCTGTTCCCTCAGTCAAGTTATATTTTATATACAATTATATGGAAATAATAGAGAAATCCATGCTATATGTTAATGGATCTAAGAAATGCGACTTATGCATAGCAGAAATATCTCATATCAAGGCGGCGAGCTGGCAGAAACGTTAGCATGCCAGGCGAAATGCTTAGCAGTTTTACGTGTGTCTTTACGTTCTGAGTTCAAATTCCACCAAGGTCAACTTTGCCTTTCATCCTTTTGGGGCCGATAAATTAAATACCAGTTATGCACTGGGTCGATGTAATCAACTTAATCCCCTTGTCTGTTCTTGTTTGTCCCCTCTATGTTTAGCTCCTTGTGGGCAATAAAGAAATAAGAAATATCTCATATTCTTCTCAGATCTAGCAATTTTAACACACTGCTTAATTCGAGATCTGACATTTTTAGGAAGTATAGACACATGGATAGGTGTCTTTTATCGAATTGGAGGGCACCACCTGCTCCAGCTTGAGTTGATGTCTCATAGACTTTGACATATTTTCAGTTAATTTGTTCTAAATTAGTTGTATTTAAAGAGCTTTCTGCATTCAGGGAGGATGAAGACCTTAGTTTTCTAGATTTCATTTCTTTTTTCTGGTTTCATTTTCTGTATCAAACTTTTTCACATTTTTTTCTTATTTTTTACTGTCCAGCATCCTTGTTTTTAAAATATATATTTAACACACAAACAGAACCTGAAATATTGCTTTAAGATATTTGATGTATTTTATAAATACACTTGTTCAAGTATCATAAAAGTATGAAACTATTAGTTGTCTTCTCTTTCAGTTATATGTTTAAATTGATATATATATCTCACAGGATGGAATACATTTTTGTTGATTCTACCTCTATTGGATCTATAAACTACATATATGTGTGTATATGTATTATTATTATTATTATTGTTTTTTGTATTTATATTCGTATTATTTTTTTGTTTTTTGTACTTATATTTGTGTAACATCATCCATTTTTCTGTCCTTGTTTCGTATACATTCAATCCTTTTTCCAAGAAATCTAATGCTCGTAGCTTAGTTTTTCCTTGGGGCTGGCCAGATCAGAGCAATCTCAAGATTAATCAGCCAAAATTGCAAGGATGATCTGGTTCTTGACTGAAGATTAGAGGCTTTGAATGACCCATCCGTGTTTTTTGTATCATCTATTTGGATGTTTTGCATTCTTGTCCCATTTTGTATTTATATATATATATGTATATTATATATATATATATATATATATATAATAATTAATAAGGGTGAGAGAATTAGATACTAATTTAATAGTATATCTATTTACACCAAGTGGCCTAGTGCTCCGAGAAACCTGGATTATTATAATATTTTATAATATATTATAATATTTTTACAAAATAAATATAAGAGAGTGGTCACTATATGGCTCACTCTAGCACCAGTTAATCCAAAAGGTTTCAACCACAAAAATACATGTTTCCCATGAAAGTCAGTACGATTGTTAGCTCACACGGACAGGGCAAATAAAAAATAACAAAAATACAGATTATTTGGGACAATTGTTCGCTATTAATGAATTAAATGTAATATTACTTACAAAAAAATCCACTTGTAGCTCCTCAGCCAAAACTATCTGGATGAAATCCACTCAATCACACGCCAGATTTTACCATAACGATAAATACGCGTGTGGTTCAATTGATTACATCCGACGTTATAATTCAAATGCCCCAACTAACAGCGCGCCAAATTTTCACGGAAAACAAATACAGCATTTAGAAATAAATGCAGCATAATTATAATTAATTAATAAGGGTGAGAGAATTAGATACTAATTAATAGTATATCTATTCTACACCAAGTGGCCTAGTGCTCCGAGAAACCTGGATTATTATAATATTTTATAATATATTATAATATTTTTACAAAAAAATATAAGAGAGTGGTCACTATATGGCTCACTCTAGCACCAGTTAATCCCAAAGGTTTCAACCACAAAAATACATGTTTCCCATGAAAGTCAGTACGATTGTTAGCTCACACGACAGGGCAAATAAAAAATAACAAAAATACAGATTATTTGGGACAATTGTTTCGCTATTAATGAATTAATGAATTAATGAATTTGCCCTGTCCGTGTGAGCTAACAATCGTACTGACTTTCATGGGAAACATGTATTTTTGTGGTTGAAACCTTTTGGATTAACTGGTGCTAGAGTGAGCCATATAGTGACCACTCTCTTATATTTATTTGTAAAAATTATTATTATATTATAAAATATTATAATAATCCAGGTTCTCGGAGCACTAGGCCACTTGGTGTAGAATAGATATACTATTAAATTAGTATCTAATTCTCTCACCCTTATTAATTAATTATAATTATGCTGCATTTATTTCTAAATGCTGTATTTGTTTTCCGTGAAAATTTGGCGCGCTGTTAGTTGGGGCATTTGAATTATAACGTCGGATGTAATCAATTGAACCACACGCGTATTTATCGTTATGGTAAAATCTGGCGTGTGATTGAGTGGATTTCATCCAGATAGTTTTGGCTGAGGAGCTACAAGTGGATTTTTTTGTAAGTAATATTACATTTAATTCATTAATAGCGAAACAATTGTCCCAAAATAATCTGTATTTTTGTTATTTTTTATTTGCCCTGTCCGTGTGTGAGCTAACAATCGTACTGACTTTCATGGGAACATGTATTTTTGTGGTTGAAACCTTTTGATTAACTGGTGCTAGAGTGAGCCATATAGTGACCACTCTCTTATATTTATTTTATATATATATATATATATTTATATAATAGTTATCGCCATACTAATATGGCATTCTTATAAAAATAAGAATAAAGCTGTCCGCTTATTAGCTCCATGAGGCCATCGCCTTAAGTTAGCTATTTGATACACAAACTGTATCCATATAACCTTCGAACAAGGGAGGTCAGTCGCTCCACACTACTTGACCGACAGCTACAGACGCGTTTCGGGGTATTGCCCCTTTTCAGTGTAGCGTAGTCAGACCAGTAGGTGTCGCTTCCGACAATCTCTGTTCAAAGGTTTTATTTACCTAGTTTCGGTGGAATACATCCACTTGTTTTCAATAATAGAAATATTAAAATTACTAAGTCTCTCTAAAAGAGAACACGGCAGCGTTCCCGGAAAATAATAGTTATCGCCATACTAATATGGCATTCTTATAAAAATAAGAATAAAGCTATTATTTTCCGGGAACGCTGCCGTGTTCTCTTTTAGAGAGACTTAGTAATTTTAATATTTCTATTATATATATATATATATATATACATAAACTTACTTGGAAATGGATGCATGGTGTTCAATTAAATGATAATATAAATAATATATATATGCACATATATATATATATACACAAAAAGGGACAAGAACACAAAACATCCAGACAGGTGATACAAGAAAGGGACAACAAAACATCCACATAGATACAAAGAAAACAAGGACGGGTCATTCGGAGTTTTCTTTCCTCAGTCGAGTTTGTGTTGTTTACAGTTGGTGATGTTCTGTGCCCATATATGCATATATATATATATATATATATATATATATATACAAAATCAGAAAATGGAGAAATACATCTAAATCATTAATCAACTACCAGATAATACCCAATCACATACTTTATTGAACCACTACATAAGAACATTAAGGTTAAACATAAAAAAATATAACAAAACAGCGTACATGAATGAGTAATACAATACAATAGGTACAATCATTATGGGTTGAATTTGCAACCCCTATCTCAATTTGTATATATATATATATATATATATATATATATATACATATGCATGTATCGGCACAGGACATCACCAACTGTAAACAACACAAAGTATGGAAAGAAGCAAATTAAATACACAAACAACAACACAAAATAAAATTGAAAACACGGCAAGTAACACAAAGAACGACCCTTCATCGGTTGTCAGCTGTCAATCTACTTCTGATTTCGTTTGTCGTTGAATGCTTGAAATGAGGAGTAGATAGACAGCTAACAACTGATGAAGTGTCATTGTTTGTGTTACTTTTCCTGTTTTCAGTTTTTTTTCTCTCGTTTGTGTATTTAACTCGCTTGTTTTCGTACTTTGTGTTGTTTACAGTTGGTGATGTCCTGTGCCCATATCTGCATATATATATATGTGTGGCACGTAAAAAGCACCAACCGATCGTGGCCGTTGCCAGCCCCGTCTGGCACGTAAAAAGCACCCACTACACTCACGGAGTGGTTGGCGTTAGTAAGGGCATCCAGCTGTAGAAACACTGCCAAATCAGACTGGGCCTGGTGCAGCCTCCTGGCTTCCCAGACCCCAGTTGAACCGTCCAACCCATGCTAGCATGGAAATCAGACGTTAAACGATGATGATGATGATGATATATATATATATTATATTGTATTATATAAACATATGTAACTCCTACCAAATGTGGTGAGTGCCACTTTCTTTCATTTGTCCTTTCACTAATATATATATACTAGCATTATGACCCGTCGTTGCCGGGTCATAGTGCTAGTGCATGTATATTTGTGTATATATATGTGTACATATTACATGTACATCTATATATATACATCTACACATAAAATACAAAGTTATATCTTGTTATCGCTAGTGATAACAATACTCAAAATATATAACAGACTGGAATTGTAGGCCCGTCTCTTGCAATTTTGATCAATTGTATCTTGTCCTCCCTCTTGTATAGAAGTGTGGCTACAATCCAGCCTACCTCTACTTCTGGGGGGACATTTTAAATTTTTATCCGGGATGTCCTACATCCCAGATATAAAGGTAAAAATAAAATATTTCCACTTTGCAAGGTTCGATTTGAGTACTCCCTTGCACACTTTGTTGACTCAAACCTTGCTTCTATTGTGGCAAATTTACCGCCTCTTGTTAGATATCTTTCATAGTCACGCCAAGACACTTTTCAATGGTGCTTTCCTCCAGGTGTTCAAATCTTTTTTTTTCTCTCTACATTGTATACTTTATAGACAATAGTCTTTTCTTTAATTTAATTTTTTATTTCGTTTGGTGGTGTTATCCTAGATTCACCGTCTTTGTCCGTGATCAATCTGTATTTCTTCCATTTTAACTTCAATGAGTTCGTGCCCACCGACGGTTGCAGCGAAATTCATTTTTGGACTTTCTTCTATCGAAGGTATTCTAACAAAAATGCTTCGTGTAAATGGTGAAAATATAGTCAATTTCCCCAAACAGGGACACAATTCAATTTTTAAACAATAACCAAAGCTCCTTCTCCCAAAGGGGGAGGGTTACAGTTTACAATTATTTAACAAATGCAACACAACAATGTTTCCTTTACGAGGAACCAACAAACGTAATAACAATAGTTAAACAGTAATAATAATAACAACAAACCTTACGATGAATCAGAAAGCAGTAAGCAGTTGAAGCTTTAGTCCTTTATATATAAGAAATAAACCAACAGCATTACTCTGTAGAACTGGCTGTTCGAGAAAACAGATATTACATACAGCCAAACTTCATATAGATACTTAATGCTAGCTAATTAGCAGATAATCTAATGTAAAAGCACAGCTCCATCTGGACTATTCCATTTCTGCACGCTAATTTTATTTTTAATTTATTCCCATTCATGTGAAACCACTTATTCAAGTTCAAGTCATTGATGCTATACCAATTGCTATTTTTACTTTTGTTATGTTACGATTATATTATACTTTAGTTTGATTTTAATTATTACTTACTACATATAATTTAATTGTTATTATTATTTTTATTGTTAAAGTGAAAGTATCTGATGTATAATAGAGAAATGTTTTTGTTTCACTTTTAACACGTAATACTGAAATAGTGGAGAAGATATGATATTGCTATGGGCTCACTCTAGGCAAGAAGTTGAACATTTTTTTGCCCATGAAACTACATGGACCCTAAGTAAGGCATGTGTAAAATTTGAATGAAATTGGTTGTGTAGTTCTCAAGTTTTAGGGAAACACACAGACAAACAGACACACACACATTCTCAGTTTTATATAGAGAGAGATAAACCCCCACATACACACAGTTTACAGATCCAAAAGAGGTAGAATTAACAAAAAACTACTCCATCCAGTGAGAGATAAATATCCATTTAAATACACAACTTATAGTTTCATGCTTTCATATATATATATATATATTTTTTTTTTTTCATATATATATATATATTTTCATATATATATATATATATATATATTTTCATATATATATATATATATATATATATGTATATATATATATATAAATTTCTTTCAGAATGTGATAAAAATCGAAGGCCGTGAAAGATTTTAGAACATTTATAAATAGGTCTTGCAGCTGTTTCTGGGATACTTTATATATCCCTTCATCAGAGACAGTGTGAGAAAATAGTTAATAGGTAATTTAGATAAGATATGAAATAGAGAGTGAAGTGGAGAAATGAAAATAGATGTGAGATATGTGGGGATATTGCATCTGTAGATCCATTATTTTGGCAGAATAGTATACATATAAGATTCCAATACCTTGTAAGTTCCAATAGTACTTAAAATTGGTCATTCCATGTACACAGTGCTATTGAATCAAGGGTTTTATTTAAAGTGACCTAAAAGTAGGGAATGTATTTTTAAGGTCAAATGGAAAACAGGAGGAGAGGAATAAAGAAAAGAAAAAAGAAAAGCAAGGAGATAGATAATAAAGAGATGAAGAGAGTGAAAGTGTACAAGTTAGTGGTCAAACAAGATAAATTGATAGTAGGAATGGGGAGGTGAGGTTGATAGAGAGAGAAAGATATGAAAGTGTAAAAAGATGATTGGGTAAAAAGTAAAGGAGTGTCAGATAGAAGGAATGGGGGTGGTAGAGAGACAGAGGTATAATAGTGTAAAAAGTAAAGGAGTGTCAGGTATGTAGTGATAGATCCTAAGTGATGGGGCAGGGAGAGAGGGTAGGGGTAGTAATATGGTGGAATGAAGAATTTGGGAATATAGGTTAGGTTGGTTGGATAGGTCAATGCTTAGTAGTAGAAGAAAATATATATGTGAAGATGTATGCAGATGCATATATTAAACATGTACATAGGTATTTATACATATCAACATCTACACATACAACTCATACTCACATGTATATGTACATATACTCCCATATATACATGTATCTATATGTATTATTGCCCCTGCACACAAAAAATACTTTAGGAATGAGAACCCAGGTTCAAAATTTCCCCAAGACACCTGAAGAAGGCTGGAGGATATATCAGCCGAAACGTGTTAACAACAAACAAGATGAGGACAAATATCCGTCGAATGTAAATAAACCCTGAAGCTTTCTATAAATTTGCAAAGGAAACAGACACAATACAATATAAAACAGGACCATTGTTCCATGGAAATAGCTTACTGACTGCAAGCCCAGAAAGGATAAGTTAGGTACTCAGTGAACAATTTAAAAGTATTTTCACCTTCCCACTCGGACACATGCAGATAAAAAACTTGGCTGAATTATTTAATAGTGGCCATAGATGAAATGAGCTCAAGCTCAGCAACTGGTCCGGATGGCTTCCCATCTATTTTCCTCTCGTCATGTAAGCAGGCTTTAGCAAAACCACTTCAGATACTTTTCCAGAGTTTTCTTGCAAGTGGTAAACTTACTAAAATGCTGAAGGAAGGCATTATACACCCTATCCACAAAGCTGGGAACAGAGCAGAGGCCAAAAACTACAGGCCAGTCTCTCTGATCTCACATATCAGTAAAGTCATGGAACAAATCATCAGAAAGAAACTGATAATGTTCCTAGAAGAAAATGACCTACTGAACAATACACTGGCATGGCTTTTGTCCAGGGAGAAGCTGCCTCACACAGCTCTTACAGCACTATGACTGGGCTTTGAAACAGATGCTTTAACCATTCAGATGTCACTGTGATATATCTTCACTTAGCAAAAGCATTTGATATGGTAGATCAAGACATGATATGTCATAAGCTGTGAAACCTTGGCCTTACTGGTAAATTGGGAAAGTGGCTACTTCTTTAAGTTGCAGCCAATGGTACCCATTCTGAGGAAACTCAAAGTCTAAGTGATGTCTCCCAGAGAACTGTCTTAGAGCAGTTACTGTTTATAATAGCCCTCTTGGACAACCACTGTCACTAGCTACATCAATGATACAAATTATCACATGCAATAAAAAAAAATTCAGATGATGTTGCAAGCCTACAGTGGGACCGAAATGCAGTATAAAAGTGGGTTGAAATAAACAAGAAGTTTAATGCTGGAAAATTTCAAGCACTGCACTATCAACTTATGAATCCACAACAGCACTATATAGAACCCAAAGGCACTACAATCCCAGAGTCACAGGCAGTGGAAGACTTGGTGTGCTGTGAGATTGAACTCAAGACCACATAGTTGGTAAGCAAATAAGTCTTTTCTAGCAACTAAACTTAAGCTATCAATGAGGTTGTCCCAGCATGTCTGTAGTCCGATGATAACATTTATATATAAGGCATGTGTTGTTAGTAATTACTCAGGGTAGGCAGTTGGTGACATTTATATAGAAAAACACACAGAAAATAAGCGTGCCTTTATAGCACGTAAAGGAAACTTTGTAGAAATGTATGTACGCAGCACATGTACTACTTCAGTACTATACGTAGCTTAAATATTGAGATTGAAAGGCAGGGACGCATTATGCCTACCTAATCTACAAAAAATAAAATATTTTGCATTTCATATATAGTAATCAAAGTAACTTTTATAATTTTACTGAATTAGAAGCATATTTTGCCTTAAAGGGAAAATGTTGCTATAGATCTATTTTATTCAAGGTAGACACTTGCCTACCTTGGCAGCACATCTCTGATATAGTCGATTTCGAATCATGCATAAATTTTAAAATAGCATGTAAATATTGGGTTGAGAAACCCTTTTGTTTAAAAAAAAGTCGAAGTCAACAATGTATATATATACTTGTGTTTATCAGAAGTTTTAATATGTCTTCCGTCTGCTATAACTAACCTGTATATATTTAAATACATACACACACAAACACTCACCAAGTCAATTTCTCAATTTCTTATATAGCTTTTACTGATAAATGGTTCTGTTTTCTTCTTAATTCACACGTATGCCGTTTCACTTTGTAAATTCTCAGAAATTGTTCTTTCGATATGCAGAATCTCCTTTTACGGCAGATTCCCGACCAATCAGTATTGTAAAACAAAGTGATAGTGAAAATGTTTGCTTCCTAGAAATCGTCATTGTGACTGACTGTGTGTATGTATAAGGGCTATCTATACTCATTCATTTATCGTTTCTTTTCCACTTGTAAACTCTGCGTAAGAAGAAGAAAACAATATAGCGAATTTCAACAAGATAGCGAATTTCAGCAAGTTAACCACTTTCTTGTTGCCGTCACCGGTTTTTGTCTCTTTCAAGAACATTCCCGTTTTTTCCAGGTACGGAACAATTTATTTCGTAACGTCCATCATTTTATTATGCTTTGTATATGTTATTACTTAATATATCTCATGTTAGTCATTAATTTTTGATAAAGTTGTCGAATCTGATTCTGTGTGGTCTTTTCTGTTTATTACCCCCGGTATTAAACAGAAAGACCACACAGAAACGACATGCTGGACCACTCGGGAATGTCTGCAAATCTTTTTAAATGTGCTGTTTTTGTTTATAAAATATACTATAAAACAGTACTTAAAGCCAGTTGAATTAGTGTTAAATGATTTTTAAGCATTATTTACTCTACTCCAGTAAAATCCCCGAATATCTACGAGAATTGTAACATATAATGTGCTGGTTTATCTTAGGCATGCCGTTAGTAGGAAAGATCAAGAGACGGGCAGTAAAGTACAAGGTTTAATTTCTCTATTTTTTTATTGTCTTTCATAACCTTTCCCACAAACGGCATTATCTTAACGCTGTTTTAAGTCTATAAAATATACCATAAAACGTCATTAACTCAGTTTAATTAATATGTAAATCGTGTAAAAATTATGTGATGTCCCTTTGGTTGTGTCCATATTTCGTTGTTTACGTAGACTCAACGACTTTGTGTGTCTGATCAGTATTCTTGTTAGTTATTAAACAAACTGTCAGCTTAGTTGAATGGAGAAAGAGTTCTTTTGAGTTTAGCCAGGTGTAAAAGTCTCTAGTTGATGCAAACCCTAACTGAGTCGCCACATGAATAAATGACATCAGTTGTGACCATCCCGTTTTATTGTATATCAGGTACCACATTGTTCAATATATTATATTAAAGACGACAATGTATGCGAAAGAATTTAGCTGCTATTTCCAGCAGCTAAAAAGTACGTACATAAAGGGTTCTCTTGTGATGACTGGTCTGTGGTTGTTCCTGTTGCTGAGATGCCAAGGGTGGTACTCTTGATTAATGATATGAATGTTTAAATGTTCTACAAATACGTCTGATTAATTGAAAAATTAAATAAATAGGTCTAATAGATATTCTAGCAGATCGAGACCTCAGTTCACCTATTTATTCGGTTTCTGCAAATACTGTGAATCAGTTTAATATAGGGGTATATAACATCTTTAGAGAAGTAATAAGGTAAACCTGAGCGAAATTATTCAGTTATTTAATTTACGTAATGGACGAAAAACTAGAATATATGAGACCAGCATTTTTAAATGACATTCACCAACTCTTTCTATTCTTGGGGCCGGCCCTCATCTTGCAAATCTATGATCAGAAACGCTCCAGCTATGACCATCGCGTTTAATATTTTATATATTTTTTATTTCTGGAGGTGTAATAGTGAATTTAGAATTTCGTACTACTACAATGTTTAACGTGCTACTCCCTTGTGCATGTCGGGTCGGTTTCGACTAGACGTGACACGTAGTGTTTTTCTTTTTGGTGTGGTGGTGGAAATGTGTTGTAACTTTAAGGGCGCGTTGAGTGTTCTTGCAAGGGGGTGGACTCCGTGTAGGAGTCAGTAACCCTCTTCTGCCGTGATCTCAATCATGCCCACATTCAAATTTCAAAAAATCTATCAAAGTTAATAAAATTATGACAATCGCCTATACTGGCATACCTACACAAATATCTTCCGACGACTTTATTTATAACTTTCAGGAAATGAATTTTTCTACAAATACGCTTCGGATTACGTAGATTGAAAAGTTTTTTTTTTTTTTTTCTCTGGGAGTTTTAGGTGGAGAGGAGTTTCAGAAAATCCACACGAGTCGGCACTGTTTCTTCATAACTTTATGAAAAATGGTTAATTTTTTCATGATATTTTCTACAAATGTCTTGCTGAGTATGCTAATTACGTTATCTCAGAATTTGATGGGAATAGAAAATAATGCTGAACATGCGCACATCAGTAATGGTTTTCGAAATTTCAAGTTTCATTTTGTGAATATATGTGACGTGTAAGTATGTATGTGTACCAGCCCGTCAGTTATTTTTCTTTTTCATTTCTGATATAATCGTAATCCACACCATGTGAAAGGTATTTGTTGGAAATTTCATGAAAAAAATATCAATTATGAAAGTTATGAGGAAACAAAGCGGTGGAGGTAAAGATCATTGACCGCATCCCCTTCAGGATTTTTTTTTTCTACAGGAACACACTACATCAAGGGCGGAGATTCCGAATCTGTCAAAAAAAAAAAACTGCATTTCAAAATTTTAATTACCCCCCACCAATTTCTTAAATTTTCACTTTCTTAGGAAAGTGAAAATTTTCACTTTCTTAGGCGCAGGAGTGGCTGTGTGGTAAGTAGCCTGTCTACCAACCACATGGTCCAGGTTCAGTCCCACTGCGTGGCACATTGGGCAAGTGTCTTCTACTATAGCCTCGGGCCGGCCAAAGCCTTGTGAGTGGATTTGGTAGACGGAAACTGAAAGAAGCCTGTCGTATATATGTATATATATATATGTATATGTTTGTGTGTCTGTGTTTGTCCCCCCTAGCATTGCTTGACAACCGATGCTGGTGTGTTTACGTCCCCGTCACTTAGCGGTTCGGCAAAAAGACCGATAGAATAAGTACTGGGCTTACAAAGAATAAGTCCCGGGGTCGATTTGCTCGACTAAAGGCGATGCTCCAGCATGGCCGCAGTCAAATGACTGAAACAAGTAAAGAGTTAGGAATTTTTTTGTGCGAAATGCGTAGAAAAACCCGGAAATTATATGATTCTGAAAAAACATTTTTGTAAAATCCAAACAGAAAACCTGACATGCTAGAAACACGTTTTCAAAATTTTAATACGAATTACGAAAGAAAAAATTTCAAAACTTAAATCCCACCACCCCAAATCTTTCACTTATTTTAGAAATATTTTTTGACGAAATACGTAGAAAAATATGAAGATTAAAAAATTGTAAAATTTCAATGTTTCAAAAAAATAATAAATACTCCCTCCACCCTGACAGAAAGGGAAAGGTTTTGTGGGGTTTTAAAATCTTCAATTTTTAAGTACGCCCCAACCAGAAATCTGACAAGCTAGAAACAGCAGCCAAACCGAGGATCAACTTTCTAAATACGAATTACCAAAACAGAAAAATATTTTTTAAATGTCATTTTGTGTGTGTGTGTGCAAAAAATCTAATTTTTACATACTTCTCTTAATTTCAAAAGACCCTCAACCACAATGTGTTGGGTTATGTTCGTCATGAAACATTAGTTGAGAAAACACTCTAATTTCATTTCTTGTCATAGGGCAGAGGGAAGGGGGTGTTTATTTTCTTTTTTTTTCTTTGTTAAATTGAAATTTTACAAATTTTTTTTTTCAGAATCATAGTCTCTGTATTTTTCTACGTATTTTACCGAAAACATTTTTTAAAGTGAAAATTTAAGAAATAGTGGGGTGGGGTGGGGGGGATTAAAATTTTGAAATGCTTTTTATTTTGCAGATTCAGAATCTCCACCATCTATATAGTGTATTCCTGTAAAAAAAAAAAACGATCCCAAAGCAGGGTGCAGTCCATGATCTTTACTCCACCAACAAAGCTGACATGTGGGAATTTTCCAAAACTCCTCTCCCCACCAAGAAAACATTCTTTCACAACTTCCAATTTAATCTTAATAGGCGGACATGTGGGACTGAACACCGAACCATGTGGTTGGGAAGCAAGTTTCTTTATTTCACCAGATTTGCCATAAAGGCATTACAAAGATAGAAGCAAATGCGGGCTGGACAATAACACAAATGAGATGAAATGATGAACAAAACAATGATATTGATGAGAGAAGCAAATGACGTCCACCAATCGATGCCCCTTGAGAACACTGTTCTTTTTTTCTTTTTTTTTTTTAAATAACACAAATGAGGTAATGAACCTCTTACAGTAACATAAATTGAGGCATGGAGCCTCTTAACAATCAAAGAGTTCCAATTCAATCAAGGTGCCAAGACCTCTCACTCTACCTCCCTGATCAAATCTCTTGTGCCTGCAGGTAAACCCACCGTAGCAAGTCGGGGACCTAGAAGAGATAATTATACTCTTCCTTAGAAAAGGAATCAAATATCTTATAAAAATAACTCTCTTCCATGACTCCCGCAGCCACCTGTGTGGAGGCCAATATGGACTATCAATGCAGGTCGAGACCGCCAGTTCCCGACCTTCAAAACTATTTACAAACTTCTCTACGGCCGCCCCCCTCTCTTGAGATAGAAGACTACATATTCCTCATTATTTTCACTGGGAGGGGCCACAGTTTCCTCCATCAGTGGCACAATTCCCACCAACAAGGTTTTGAGACATGCCGGCAGTGCACTGCGAACTGCTGGCACTGTCCCATTCTTTTGGTACGGGAGGGGTTGGCTCCTTTGCCTTAACCAGAGGATCATCACTTCCTCCCGCAACTTTGGGATCCTTCGGTGAGCAACCATTGTTGCTCCCCATCTTCCTCCCCCCCTTTTTTCCTCACCTACCGCCATCTCTCCTTCCAGAGGAGGAGGGGGAGGCTCTTCCTCAACCAACTGCTCCAGGACCCTACTCTAGTCTTGGGACAGTTCTTTTAGATGTGGCCTGGCTCCAGGCACAGGTGACACTTGGAGTGGGGGAGGGGGGCTTCCCTCAAGAATCACAGGGTACCTGCACTCAGCCATTTAAAAAAAATCTGGGAAAACCAGATTCTTAGCTGATTGGGTCCACAGGGTCAAAACAGTTTTTGACCCAACCCAATCAGCCGCAGGCAACATTTTAACATTGAGGAGCTTGGCTCCGCTGTCACCAAGACCCCGGCGGATAGTCTCCTCTATTCACTTGGGTTCTATCCCGGGTGGCAACCCGCAGACCTAAGCTCTTGTTAACTTCTTCCCACAATACGTGGGAAGGAACAAAATCTCTTTGCCCTCCAATGGCTGACTCGCAAATTTGCGAGCCTCCTCAGGAGTGTCAAATAGCAATCACACCGTTGCATATTTGACTCTCCCCTGGAGATAAATTTAATAGTTGACAGATACTCTGCCAACTCCCTTTCGATAACAGTGTTTTCAAATAGGGCAATGGTGTCGAGTGACTTGGAGTAAGTCCTCAACACCACTGTCCTCTCTTCAAAGTCTTTCATCCACTATTTGGGTGGTACAATTTCCCACTCCAAAACATTGTCCTTGTTCTTTGCCATGTTTTTTTTAAATAAAAGCCCAAAAACAGTTCGAGATAAAAATTATAAAAATGAAGGAAGAAAAAGAAAGAAATCACAAGAAAGTTGCAACAAAAAGGAAGGAATGAAAAAAAATAAAACAGTTCTAGAAAAAAGAAAGTCACAAAAAAATAGAAGGAAAGAAATCAGTCTACAGTTAAAAAAAAAAACACAGCAAGCAAAAAATCTTCTGGCCACGCTGTAATCCAGGCCTATTTGGTAATCCAACTTGAACCCAGAACGCCACAACTTGGAACACAGCTTCCACAAAAATTGGTAAAAGAAGTTGTATCTTCAGTGAATTCTCGCAATTTTTGAAAAAAACTATTCACTGAAAATAAACAAATTTTTGGAAGCGAGATACACCCCCAAAACAACATTCAGATATTTAGCTGTTATTTTTAGCATACTGAGTATCGTGATCCTTTTGCTGTTTCACTATAAATCTATGCATGCGGAAACGGACAAAACAGCCGTTCATTTTCACTTTTAGACAGCAAGATGGAGTGTGGATCAATTTTGGAGTTTTTCATTAAAAATTTGAGATTAATATTTGTCTCCCTCTTCATATTCTTAATCTCCATATTTTTTCACGTGGATTGAAAAAAAATTCAAAAAAAGTTCAAAATTAACAATTGGATGGTGGGAATTAAAAATTTTGAAAACATGGTTGTTATGCATATTTGAAATCTCTGTCATCGAAAGCATAGGAATCCAGTGAAGAAAAGAATTCGGAAAGGTCAGCCTCGTAATCTGCACCATCCAAAATGTACTTGTAGAAAATTTCATTAAAAAATATCTGTTTTTCTAGAAATTATGAAGAAATACATTCGTAGGAGGCACACGAGTAGGTATGTCCAAATTTGCAACTGGCCCTTCATTAAGTCTCTAAACATCTATAGAGGATAAAGAAAGCCTTAAAACCAAAACTAATAAATTTATATATTTTTTTTCTCAATACTGATGTATCTGAATTGAAACTGCAGTTCATCCCTGTAACTTACAGAGGTTTCTCCTATATGTGTAATCTCAAGTTGCGATTGCATAGCATTTGTTGATGCATTAAAATTACAACGTAGTATAAAATATTCTTCTCTACTCTAGGCACAAGGCCCGAAATTTCTTTTGGAGTGGAAGGCAGTAGATTAGATTGACTCCAGTACGTAACTCATACTTAATTTAACCACCCTGAAAGGATGAAAGGCAAAGTCGACTTCGGCGGAATTTGAACTCAGAATGTAAAGACAGATGAAATACTGCTAAGCATTTCGCCCAGCATGCTAACGTTTCTGCCAGTTTGTAGTATAAAATATTTTTTCAGGAGGGAGGTATTGCCATGAAAGGTTTTAGTAAAAACAGATCGACCCTGGTACTTATTTTGGCAATCCATCACTTTTGGTCTTGGAAAACTCCAGTATTTGTTCAGGTGGTTTTGTAAAACTTATTTATTTCTTTACTTTTTTTCAGTTTATCCTCAGACCTTTACATATACATATATTCACATAAACATACGCAAAACTACATTGCTTTTCATTATTTACATTCGACGGATATTTGTCCTCATCTTGTTTGTTGTTAACACAACGTTTCGGCTGATATACCCTCCAGCCTTCTTCAGGTGTCTTGGGGAAATTTCGAACCTGAGTTCTCATTCCTAAGGTATTTTTCGGTGTTATTATTATTATTGTTGTTGTTGTTGTTCAGGTCAAACTTGGAATCTTGGGGTTAGTAGCTCGCATTCTTAACCATTATGCCATATGCCCATGGGGAATTATGGAGTAAATTTTAGGGCTTATAAATCTAATATTTTCTAATCCTACCTTAATACCTATTTCTTTATTACCCACAAGGGGCTAAACACAGAGGGAACAAACAAGGACAGACATAGGTATTAAGTCGATTACATCGACCCCAGTGCGTAACTGGTACTTAATTTATCAACCCCGAAAGGATGAAAGGCAAAGTCGACCTTGGCGGAATTTGAACTCACAACGTAACGCAGACGAAATACCGCTAAGCATTTCGCCCGGCGTGCTAACCATTCTGCCAGCTTGCCGCCTTAATACCGGTTCCCATATCCTATTCATATCTGCACTCGGTCTGCTTAGGAGGTTGTTGTGCTCTAGCATATGTGCTGCTTCTTTTAGTTTTCGTATTTTCCAGTGGTATTCTCTGTCTATTATTTTAACTTCATCCCACAGGGGGAGGTTGTCTCCATTTTTTCATACATGATCAGCTATAACCGATTTGTCAATATCTCCTTGGTCACAGCTTTGCGATGTTCGTCTACCCTTATTTTGAGGGGGCAGCATGTTTCGCCTTTATATAACCTACCACACCTGCATGGGATGGAGTACACAGTCTTTGGTCATATTTTCTTCTGTTAGTGGTTTTACTCAAAGGAGATATTTGCGGAGTGTTGTATTACTCTTGAATACTGTCCTGATGTCATATGGACCTCCTCATATCTTTTCAGACAGGCCTTTCACATAGGGTAGACAGACTGTGGACAGTTTATTGGTTCCATCTTCTCTTTTCTTCATAATTGGAGTGGATAGTATGTTTTGGGGGTAGTTGTTGCTTAATAGATTGTTATTGAGCTTGATCAATTCTTCATGGTGTGTATCACGATCGCTACTTATATTCTTTGTATGATGTTTTAGGCACTGAGCAATCTCTCTCTTTACACTGTATGGATGGCAGGAGTTAAAGTTGAGGTATCGTCCAGTAAAGGTCGGCTTGCAGTATATGGATGTCCTGAGTCCATACTTGGTGCGTGTTATTAATACGTCCAGGAATGCCAGCTGATTGTCTTTTTCCTTTTCCATTGTGAACTGTATGGATGGTTTTATTGAGTTCACATGATCTAACAACACTTGGACATCTTCCTGGTGGGCCAGAGTATAAAGGTGTCATCAACATATAGCCATAGTGTTGGTTTTAGTGGTGTTGATCCTAAAGCCAAATTCTCAAAGTAGTCCATGTATATATTGGCTATTACCAGTGATAATGGTGAACCCATAGCTAAACCCTCCTCTTGTCGATATATATCAGTGTCTATACTGAAGTAGGTTGTTTCTACACAGAAGGTCAACATTTCCATCAAGTTTCTTATTGGTATACTAGTGCG